>NW_023045362.1:0-36252 GCF_011762505.2 Arvicanthis niloticus | reverse complement strand
TGCCCATGTGTTGGACATTTGGGAGGACATTTATTTTGTGGATTGTGGGAAGGACGTCCATGTTGTTGACATTGGGAAGGACCTCCATGTGGTAGACAGTGGGAAGCATGTCACTTTCATAGACACTGGAGAGAAACACCATGTGGTGGAAAGTGGGAAGGATGTCTCTGTGGTGGACATAGTAGAGGACATCATTTAGTGGACATTGGGAAGTACTTTCCTGTTGTGGACAGCAGCATGTACCTTACTTTGCTGGACAGTGGAAAGGACATGCTTGTTTTGGATAGTGTGGAGGATGACCCTTTGGTGGACAGTGGAAAGCACATCCCTGTGGTGGACAGTAGAGAGGAATTCCCTGTGGTGGACAGTGGGAAGGATATCCCTGTGTTGGACCATGGAAAGGACATGCCTGTTGTGGACAAGGTGAAGAACATAACTGTGGTGGACAGTGGAAAGGACCTACCTGTGTTGCACAGTAGAGAAGACTTCCCTGTGGTAGACAGTGAGAAGGAGGTCCCTGTGGTGGACATTGGAAGGACATATATTTTGTGGACCGTTGGAAGGACCTCCCTATTGTGGACATTGGCTATGACATCCTTGTGGTGAACAGTGGAAAAGATGTCCCTCTTGTGGACATTGGGGAGGAACTCCCTGTGGTGGACAGTGGGAAGAATGTCCCTGTGGTGGAGAGAGGCGAGGTTGTCACTTAGGAGGACAGTAGTAAATACATCTCTGTGGTGGATAGTAGAGTGGACCTCTCTGTGGTGAACAGTGGGAAGAAGGTCCCTGTGGTGGAGAAAAGGAAGGACACTTATGTTGTGGATTGTAGGAAGGATGTATATGTTGTGGACATTGGGAAGAACATCCGTGTGTTCTACAGTGGCAATCATGTCCCTCTGGTGGACAGTGAGGAGTACCACCATGTGGTGCACAGTTGGAAGGAAGTCCATGTGGTGGGCAGAATAAAATACATCATTGAGGTCGACATTAGGAAGTACATTCTTGTTTTGGACAGCAGGGTGTACCTTTCTGTGGTGGACAGTGGGAAGAACATAACTGTTGTGGACAGTGCAGTGGCCATCCCTCTGGTGGACAGTGTAAAGGAAATCCCTGTGGTGGACAGTAGAGAGGACTGCCCTCTGGTGGACAGTTGGAAGGATGTCCCTGTGTTGGACATTGGAAGGACATATATGGTGTGGACTGTGGGAAGGACATCCCTGTTTTGGACATTGGGAACAACCTTTAGGTGGACAGTGGGAAGGTTGACCTTCTTGTGGACAGTGGGGAGGACATACCAGTGGTTGAAAGTTGGAAGGACATCCCTGTTATGGTCTGAGGGGAGAATATCACTGAGGTGGACAGAGGGAAAGACGTCCCTGTGGTGGACAACAAGAAGGACCTTTCTCTTTTGAATTGTGGAAAAGACATCCCTGTTGTAGACAGTGGGGAGTAGAGTACATCCCTGTGGTGGACTGAAAGAAGGACTTCCCTGTGGTGGATACTTGGAAGGACATCCCTATTGTGAACAGAAGAGAGGAATATCCTTTGGTGGACAGTGGGGAGTATGTTCCTGTGGTGGACATTGGGGAGTACGTCTTGTGGTGGACAGTGATGATGACTTTTCTCTGGTGCAAATGAGAACGTCCCTTTGGTGGACATTGGGAATGATGTCCCTGTCATGGTGAATGTGGAGAACATCTCTGGGGTAGACAGTGGTGAGGACATCCATTGGTGCACAGTGGAGAGGATGTTCTGTTGTGCACAAGGTTGAGGACATCCCTGTTGTGCACGGGAGGATGCCACTGTGGTGCACAATGGAGAGGATGTTCTTGTGGTGAACAGTGAGAAGGACGACCCTTTGGCAAACAGCTGAGAGAAACTCCCTATGGTGGACAGTGGGAAGGACCTCCCTGTGGTGGACAGTGAGAAGGACGTCCCTGTTGTGGACAGTGGAAAGGACTTCTCTTTGGTGGACAGAGGGTAATATGTTCCTTTGGTGAACAGTGGGGAGGATGTCATGTGGTGTATAGTGGTGAGGATGTTTCTCTTGTGCAAAGGAGCACATCCTTTGGTGGACATTGGGAATGATGTCCCTGCCGAGGAGTGTGCGGATGACATCTCTGCGGTAAACAGTGGTGAGGACATCCCTGGTGTGCACAGGAAGATGTTCCTGTGGTGCACAATGGTGAGGACATCACTGTTGTGCACAGAAGGATGTCCCTGTGGTGCACAGTGGGGAAGATGTCCTTGTGGTGAACACTGAGAAAGATGTCCCTGTGGCGGACAGCTGGGAGGACCTCTCTGTGGTTGAAAGTAGGAAGGACCTCCCTGTGTTGGACAGTGGGTAAAAGGTCCATGTGGTGGACAGTGGTTAGGAATACCTGTTTTGGACAGTGGGGAGGACTATTCTATTGTGGATTGTGGGGAGGACATTACTGTGCTGGACAGCAGGGATCACATCTCTGTGGTTGACAGTGGGAAAGATGTCCAAGTGATGGACAGTGATGAGGACGTTTCTGTGGTGGACAGTGGATAGGATGTTTTTGTGTGTGGACATGGAGAGGAATTTCCTGTTGTGGAAAGTGTAGTGGACATGCCTGTGGTGGACAATGCAGAGGACATCACTGTGGTGGACAGTGGGAAGGACGTCCCTGTAGTGGACAGTGGGAAAGATGTTTCTGTGGTGGAGAGTGGGGAGGACATCTCTCTGGTGGACAGTGGTGAGGATGTTCCTAAGGTGGACACGGGGGAGAATGTTTCTGTGGTGGTAAGTAAAGAGGACATTACTGAGGTATACAGGGGAGAGTATTTCCCTGTTTTATACAGTGAGGAGGACATCCCTGTAGTGGACAGTGGTGAGGAGGACACTGCGGAGGACAGTGGTAAGGATGCCCCTGTGGTGGACAGCAAGGAGGACCTCACTTTGGTGGACAGTGGGAAGGACGTCCCTGTGGTGGACAATCCAAAGTATGTTCCTGTGGTGCAGAGTGGTGAGGACACCCCTGTTGTGCACAGGAGGATGTCCTGTGGTGGAGAGTGGGGAGGATCACACTCTGGTGGACTATGGGGTAGGACGTTCCTGTGGTGGACAGTGGGGAAGATGTTCGTGTTGTGGACAGTGTGAAGTATGTCTCTTTTGTGAAGAGTGGGAAGGATGTCCCTGTGGTGGACAGTGGGTTTGGAACTCCTTGGGGTGGATAGTTGGAAAGACATCCCTGTGGTGAACAGTGGGTAGGACCTTTCTGTTGTGGACAGTTGGATGGACATCCTTGTGAAGGACAGTGGGGAGTATTTCCCCGCTGTGTACAGTGGGATGGATGTGTCTGTAGTGGACACTTGGGAACAAATTTGTGTGGTAGACAGTTAGGAAGACGTACCTTTGGTAAACAGTGGGAAGGAAGTCCTATGTGTGGACAGCAAAAGAATGTCCAAGTGGTGGACAATGGGAGGACGTCCCTTTTGGAGACAGTGGGGAGGTTTTCCCTGAGGTAGACAGTAAGTAAGATGTCCCTGTGGTGGACAGTGGGGAGGACATTTATGTTTTGGACAACTGAGAGGATGTCCCTGTTGTGGACAGTGGTGAGGACCTCTCAGTCATGGATATTTGGAAGGATGTTTCTGTGGTGAACAGTGGAAAGGATGTTCCTGTGGTGGACAGTGAAGTGGACCTCCTCATGGTGGAAGGACATCCCTGTTGTGGACAGTTGGGAGGATGTCACTGTGGTGAAGTGTTGAGAGGATTTCACTATGGTGGACAGTGCAGATGACGGCCTTGTAGACAGTAGTAACAAGGTTCCTGTTGTCCACAAGAGAATGTCTTTTTGGTGGACAGTGAGAAGCATGTCTTTGTAGTGTGAAGTGCATAGGACATCTCTGGGATGTACAGTGGTAAGAACATCCCTGTTGTGCACAGGAGGATGTCAATTAGGTGTATAGTGGGGAGGATATCACTGTGGTGGACAGGCAGAAGGATGTTCCTCTAGTTCCTGTAGTAGACATTGTTGAGAACAACCATGGTGTGGTCAGTGGTAAGGATATCCGTTTGGTACACAGGATGATGTCTTTGTGGTGGACAGTAGGAAGGCCATCTCTTTGTTGAACATTGGAAAGAACGTCCCTGTGGTGGACAGTTGGGAGGACCTCTCTGTGGTGGAGAGTGGAGAGTACATTTCTGTTGTGGACAGTGTGGAAGACGTCAATGTGTTGGACAGTGGAAAGGACATCCCTGTGGTGTACAGTAGAGACGGCCTCCCTGTGGTGGACAGTGGAAAGGACATATATGTTGTGGACAGTGGGAAGGACGTAGCTTTTGTGGACATTGGGAAAGACCTCTTTATGGTGGAAAGTGGGAAGGACATTCCTGTTGTGAAGAGTAAAATGATGTCACTTGTGCACATTGGGAAAGATGTTGAACAGTGGAAAAGACATCCCTGTGGTGGACAGTGGTGAGGACGACCCTGTGGTGGACACTGGTAAGGATGCCCCTGTGGTGGACAGCAGGGAGATCCTCACTTTAATGGACAGTGAGAATGATGTCCCTGTTGTAGACAATGCAAAGTATGTCCCTGTGGTGCACACAGGTGAGGACATCCATCTTGGGCACAAGAGGATGTCCTTGTGGTGGAGAGTGGGGACTACCACACTCTGGTGGACTGTGGGGAAGGACGTCCCTGTGGTGGACAGTGGAAAGTACGTCCATGCGGTGGACAGTGAGGAATATGTCTGTGTTGTGGACAGTTGGAAGGATGTCCCTTTGGTGGACAGTGGGAAGGACATCCCTGTGGTGGACTGTGGGGAGGTACTCCTTGGGGTGGACATTTGGTAAGTAGTCCCTGTGGTGGACAGTGGGTAGGACCTTTCTGTTGTGGACAGTGGGATGGGTGTCCTTATGGAGGACAGTGGGGAGTATGTCCCTGTTGTGTACAGTGGGATGGATGTTTCTGTAGTGGACAGTTGGGAACCTATTTCTGTTTTGGACAACTGAGAGGATGTTACTGTGGTGGACAGTATGAAGGACGTCCCTGTAGTGGACAGCAGGGAAGACCTCTCTGTGGTGGACATTGGTAAAGATGTCCCTGTGATAGACAGTGATGAGGATGTTTCTGTGGTGGACACTGGAAAGGACGTCCCTGTTGTGGATAGTGGTGAGGTCCTCCCTGTTTTGGATATTGGGAAGGAAGTCCCTGTGGTGAACAGTGGAAAGGATGTTTCTGTGGACGACAGTAGAGAGGTCCTTTTCAAGATTGAAAGTGGAAAGGACGTCACAGTGGTGGACAGTGGTGAGGATATTTCTTTGGTGCAAAGGAAAACATCCCTTTTGTAGACAGTGGAAAGTACATCTCTGTGGTGGGCAGTAGAGAGAAACGCACTGTGGTGGACAGTGGAAAGTACATTTATGTTGTGGAGAGTGGGAAGGAAGTCCCTGTTGTCAATATTGAGAAGGATCTCCTTGTGGTAGACAGTGGGGAGGATATCCCTGTGGTGGACAGGGGGAATGACATCCCTGTGGTGGACAGTGAAGAGGACTTTTCTGTGTTGGACATTTGGGATGACATCCCTGTGGTGAATAGTGGGAAAGACGTTTCTTTGGTGGATAGTGGGGTGGATATCCCAGTCGTGGAGAGTGCAGAGGACATCTTTGGTGTGGAGAGTGTTGTTGACATCCATGTTGTGCAAAGGAGGATGTCCATGTGGTGCACAGTGGTGAGGATATCACTGTTGTGCACAGGAAAATGTCCCTGTTGTGCAAAGTGGGTAGGATGTCCCAGTGGTGATCAGTAAAAAGGATGTCACTGTGGTAGACAATTTGGAGGATGTCCCTGTGGTGGACAGTGGGAAGGACGTCCCTTTGGTGGACAACAGGGAGGACTTCTCTATGGTGGACTCTATGAAGGATATCCTTGTGGTGGTCAGTGGGTAGGATGTCTCTGTGGTGGACATTTAAAAGATGTACCATGGTGGACAGTGGGAAAACCTCCCTTTGTTGGCTAGTGCAAAGGACATCCCTGTGGTAGACAGTGGGTAGGATGACCCTGTGGAGGGCAGTGGGTAGATCATCTTCATGGAGGACTGTGGGAAGGATATCCTTGTTGTGGAAATTTGGGAGGATATTTCTGTGGTGGACAGTGTGTAGGATGTCCTTACTGTTGACAGTGGGAAGGACTTCCTTGTGGTGGACAGTGGGAAGTATGACCCTGTGGTGATTAATGGGGTGGAAATCCCTGTGGTGAAGAGTGGTGAGAACATTTCTGTGGTGCACAGGAGAACATCTTTTTGGTGGACCTTAGGAAGGATTTCCCTGTTCTGGAGAGTGCAGATGACATCTCTGGGGTGGACAGTGGTGAGGATGTCCCTGGTGTGCACTGGAAGATGTCCCTGTGGTGCACAGTCATGAGGACGTCCCTGTTGTGAACAGGAGATTTTTTCTGTGGTGCACTGTAGAGAGGATGTCCCTGTCTTGAACAGTCAGAAAGCACACACCAGTGGTGGACATTGATGAGGATAACCATGTGGTGGAGAGTGTAGAAACATCCCTGTGGTGAACAGTGGTGTTTACGTCTCTATGGTAGACGAGAGAAAGGATGTCACTGTGTTGGACAATTTTTAGGAAATCTCTGTGTTGGACAATTGGAAGGACATCCCTTTGATTAACAGTGAAAAGAACATCCCTGTGGTAGACAGTGGTGAGGATATCCATGTGATGGAGAATGATGAGGATGTCCATGTGGTGGACAGTTAGAAGAATGTCCCTGTATTGGACATTGGGAAGCACATCCCTTTGGTAGACAGTGGGAAGGACATCACTGTGGTGAACAGTGAGAAGGACATCCCTGTTGTGGACAGTGGGGAGGATGACCCTGTACTGGACAGTGGGTAGGTCATCCCTGTAGTAAACAGTGGTGAGGACGTTTCTGTGGTGCACTGGAGAACGTTATTTTGGTGGACCGTTGGAAGAATGACCCTGTTTTGAAGAGTGCAGAGGACATCTCTGGGGTGGACAGTGGTGAAGATGTCTCTGTTGTGCACTGGAAGATGTCCCTGTGGTGCACAGTCATAAGGATGACCCTGTTGTGCACAGGAGGATGTCCCTGTGGTGTGCAGTGGTATGGATGTTCCTGCTTTGAACAATGGGAAAGAACACCCCTGTGGTGGACATTGGTGAGGAAGCCCCTGTTGTGGACAGTGGGGAAGCATCTCTGTGGTGGACAGTGAGGTGGACGTCTTTTGGTTGACGGGGGGAAAGATGTCCATGTGGTGAAAAGTGCAGAGGACAACTCTGTGTTGGACATTGGTGAGAACATCCCTGTGGTGGAAATTGGGCAGGATGTCTCTGTGGCTGATATAGTGTAGGATGTTCCTACAGTGGACAGTGGGGAGGTGGTTTCTGTGGTGGACAGTGGGAAGTATGTCCTTGCTTTGGACAGTTAGGAGGACGTCCCTGTGGTGGACAGTGGAAAGAACATCAATGTGGTGGACAGTAGATAGGACCTCCCTGTGTTAGACAGTGGGAAGGATGATCCTGTTGTGGACAGTGAGAAGGACGTTTATGTTGTGGACATTAAAAAGGACATCCCTTTTGTGGACATTGGGAAGGACCTCCGTGTGGTGAACAGTGGGAAAGATATTCCTCTGGTGAACAGTTTGGAGGATATCCCTGTGTTGGACAGTGGGAAGGATGTCTTTTTGTCAGGAGTGGGGAGGACATTCCTGTGGTGGACAGGCAGAATGACGTCCCTGTTGTGAACAGTGTAGAGGATGTCCCTGTGATGGATAGTGTTAAGGATATCCCTGTTCTGGACAGTGATGAGGACGTCCCTGTGGTGGACAGTGGTGAGGAAATTTCTGTGATGCACAGGAAAACGTTATTTTGGTGGACCATGAGAAAGATGTCCTTGTTTTGGAGAGTGCAAAGGACATCTCTGGGGTGGTCAGTGATGAGGACATCTATGGTGTGCACCAGAAGATGTCCCTGTGGTGCAACATGGGGAGGATGTCCATGTGGTTTATAGTGAAAAGGACGTCCCTGTGTTTGACAGTTGGGAGGAAATCTCTGTGGGGTACTGTGGTAAGGATTTCTCTGTGGTGGACATTGTTAAAAGAATTTCACTGTGTTGGAAAGTGGGGATGATGGCCTTGTGGACAGTCAGGAGGAGGTTCCTGTGGTGCACAAGAAAACACCTCTTTGGTGGACATTGGGAAGGATTTCCCTGGAGTGGAGAGTGCAGAGGACATCTCTGGGGTGGACAGTGGTGAAGATTTCTCTGGTGTGCACTGGAAGATGTCCCTGTGGTGCACAATCATGAGGATGACCCTGTTGTGCACAGGAGGATGTTACTGTGGTGCACAGTAGGGAGGATGTCTATGTTTAGAACAGTGGGAAAGAACACCCCAGTGGTGGACATTGGTGAGGACAACCCTGTGGTGGACAGTGGGAAAACATCCCTGTGGTTCACAGTGAAGTTTACGTCTCTGTGGTAGATGGGGAAGGTTGTCACTGTGGTGGACAATTTCGAGGATGTCCCTATGGTGAACAATTGGAAGGACGTCCCTTTGATGGACACTGGGAAGGACATCCCTGTGGTAGATAGTGGTCAGGATGTCCATATGGTGGACAGTTGGAAGAACGTCCCTGTGGTGGACATTTGGAAGGATATCCCTTTGGTGGATAGTGGAAAGGACGTCCCTGTGGTGGACAGTAAAAAGGACATGCCTGTTGTGGACAGTAGGGAGGATGTCCCTGTGCTGGACAGTGGGGAGGTCATCCCTCTGGTGGACAGTGAGAAAGACATCCCTTTGGTGGACAGTGGGGAGGATATCACTGTGGTGGAAAGTGGAAAGGACATCCCTTTGATGGACAGTGGAAAGGACATTCCTGTGGTAAACAGTGAGAAGGACATCCCTGTTGTGGACAGTGGGGAGGATGACCCTGTACTGGACAGTGGATAGGTCATCCCTGTAGTAAACAGTGGTGAGAAAGTTTCTGTGATGCACTGGAGAACGTCATTTTGGTGGACCGTTGGAAGAATGTCTCTGTTTTGAAGAGTGCAGAGGACATCACTGGTGTGGACAGTGGTGAAGACATCCCTGTTGTGCACTGGAAGATGTCCCTGTGGTGCACAATCATAAGGACGACCCTGTTGTGCACAGGAGGATGTCCCTGTGGTGCACAGTGGTATGGACGTTCCTGTTTTGAACAATGGGAAAGAACACCCCTGTGGTGGACATTGGTGAGGAAGCCCCTGTTGTGGACAGTGGGGAAGCATCTCAGTGGTGGACAGTGGGGTGGACGTCTTTGTGGTTGATGGGGGAAAGATGTCCCTGTGGTGAACAGTGCTGAGGACAACTCTGTGTTGGACATTGTTGAGAACATCCCTGTGGTGTACATTGAGCAGGATATCCCTGTTGCTGACAGAGTGTAGTATGTTCCCATGGTGGACAGTGGGGAGGTGGTTTCTGTGGTGGACTGTAGGAAGGATGTCCTTGTGGTGGACAGTGAGGCAGATGTCCCTTTGTTGGACAGTGGAAAGGACATCACTGTGGTGGACAGTAGATAGGACCTCCCTGTGGTAGACAGTGGGATGTATGTCCCTGTTGTGGAGAGTGAGAAGGACTTTTATGTTGTGGACAGTAAAAAGATGTCCCTTCTGTGGACATTGGGAAGGACCTCATTGTGGTGAACAGTGGGAAGAATATCACTCTGGTGGACAGTAGGAAGGACATCTCTGTGGTGAACATTGAAGAGGAACTCTCTGTGTTGGATAGTTGGGATGATATCCCTGTGGTGGACAGTGGGAAGGATGTCTTTTTGTGGAGAGTGGGGATGACATCCCTGTGGTGGACAAGCAGAAGGTAATGCCTGTGGTGAACAGTGTTGAGGAGGTCCCTGTGGTGGACACTGGTCAGGACATCCCTGTTCTGGACAGTGATGAGGAAGTCCCTGTGGTGGACAGTGGTGAAGTCATTTCTGTGGTGAATAGGAAAACATTATTTTGGTGGACCGTGGAAAGGATGTGCCTGTTTGTAGAGTGCAGAGGACATCTCTGGGGTGGACAGTGGTGAAGATTTCTCTGGTGTGCTCTGGAAGTTGTCCCTGTGGTGCACAGTCATGAGGATGACCCTGTTCTGCACAGGAGAATGTTACTGTGGTGCACAGTAGGAAGGATGTCCATGATTTGGGCATGTGGGAAAGAACACCCCAGTGGTGGACATTGGTGAGGACAACCCTGTGGTGGACAGTGGGAAAACATCCCTGTGGATGACAGTGGGATTTACGTCTCTGTGGTAGATGGGAGAAGGATATCACTGTGGTGGACAAGTTTGATGATGTCCCTGTTGTGAATAATTGGAAGGGTGTCCCTTTGATGGAAACTGGGAAGGATGTCCCTGTCGTAGACAGTGGTAAGGATGTCCATGTGATGGACAGTGGGGAGGATGTCCATGTGGTGGACAGTTAGAAGAACGTTCCAATGGTGGACATTGGGAAGGACATCCCTTTGGTGGATAGTGGAAAGGACGTCCCTATAGTGGACAGTGGGAAGGACATCCTTGTTGTGGACAGTAGGGAGGATGTCCCTGTGCTGGACATTGGGGAGGATATCCCTGTGGTAAACACTGGTGAGAACATTTCTGTGGTGCACTGGAGAACGTCATTTTGGTGGACCATGGGAAGAATGTCCGTGATTTGGACAATGCAGAGGACATCTCTGGGGTGGACAGTGGTGAAGATGTCCCTGTTGTGCACTGGAAGATGTCCCTGTGGTGCACAGTCATGAGGACGACCCTGTTGTGCATAGGAGGATGTCCCTGTGGTGCACAGTGGGGAGGATGTTCCTGTTTTTAACAATGGGAAAGAACACCCTTGTGTTGGACATTGGTGAGGACGCCCCTGTTGTGGACAGTGGAGAAACATCTCTGTGGTGGACAGTGGGGTGGACGTCTTTGTGGTTGAGGATGGAAAGGTGTCTCTGTGGTGAAGAGTGCTGATGACAACTCGGTGTTGAACATTGATGAGAACATCCCTGTGGTAGACATTGGGCAGGATGTCCCTGTGGCTGACAGAGTGTAGGACGTTCCTGTGGTGGACAGTTGGGAGGTGGTTTCTTTGGTGGACAGTGGGAAGGATGTCCTTTTGTTGAACAGTGAGGAGAACATCAATGTGGTGGACAGTGGAAAGCACATCACTGTGGTGGACAGTAGATAGGACCTCCCTGTGGTAGACAGTGGGAAGGATGTCCCTGTGGTGGAGAGTGAAAACGACGTTTATGATGCGGACAGTAAAAAGAACGTCCCTTGTGTGGAAATTGGGAAGGACCTCCTTGTGGTGAACAGTGGGAAGGATATCCCTCTGGTGGACAGTTGGGAGGACATCCCTGTGGTGGACAGTGCGAAGGATATCTCTGTGGTGGACATTGGAGAGGAATTCTCTGTGTTGGACAGTTGGGATGACATCCCTGTGGTGGACAGTGGGAGGATGTCTTTTTGTGTGGAGTGGGGAGGACATTCCTGTGGTGGACAAGCAGAAGGAAGTGCCTTTGGTGAACAGTGTGGAAGATGTCCCTGTGGTGGATAGTGGTAAGGACATTTCTGTGCTGACCATTGACGAGGACGTCCCTGTGGTTGACAGTGGTGAGGACGTTTCTGGGGTACACAGGAAAATGTTATTTTGGTGGACCATGGGAAGGATGTCCCTGTTTTGGAGAGTGCAGGGGACATCTCTGGGTTGGACAGTGGTGAGGACGTCTATGGTGTGAACCGTAAGATGTCCCTGTGGTGCATATTATTGAGGATGTCTTTCTTGTGCACATGAGGATGTCCCTGTGGTGCACAGTGGGGAGGATGTCACTGAGGTTTACAGTGCAAAGGACGTCCCTGTGTTTGACAGTTGGGAGGAAATTCCTGTAGTGGACTGTGGGAAGGACGACTCTGCGGTAGACTTTGGTGAGAGAATTTCACTGTGGTAGACAGTGAGGATGATGGCCTTGTGGACAATGGAGAGGAAGTTTCTGTGGTGCACAAAAAATGTCTCTATGGTGGACAGTGGGTAGGATTTCCCTGGAGTAGAGAGTGCAGAGGACATCTCTGTGATGGACAGTGGTAAGAACATTTCTTTTATGAACAGAAAGATGTCCCTGTGGTGAACAGTGGAAAGGGATGTTCCAGTGGTGAACAGTGGGAAGGATTTCCTTTTGGTGGACATTGGTGAGGATGACCCTGTGGTAAATAGTGGTAAGGATGTCCCTGGGGTGGGCATCAGGGAGAACCTTTCTGTGGTGGACAGTGGCTAGGATGTCCCTGTGATGGAGAGAGAGAAGATAGTCACTGAGGTCATCAATGAGAAGGACATCCTTGTGGTATAGAGTGGTGAGAATTTCACTATAGTGCGCACTGAGGAGGACATCCCTGTGGATTACACTGTGGAGAACATCCATGTGGGGGACTCTGGGGAGGACCTCCATGTGGTCGACAGTGGGGAGGACCTCCCTGTTGTGGACAGTGGGGTGGATGTCCATGTTGTCAACAGTTGGAAGGACGTCCCTGTGGTGGACTGTGGGAAAGACATTTCTTTGGTTAACAATAGGTAGGACATCCATGTTGTGGACAGTGGGAAGGACCTCCCTGTGGTGGACAGTAGGAAGGATGTCCCTTTGGTTCACATTGGTGAAGATGACCCTGTGGTGGACAGGTTTATGGATGTCCTTGTGGTACACAGGAGGACATCCCTGTGGTGGACAGTGGGGAGGACCTCTCTCTGATGGACAGTCAGGAGGAAATCCATGTGGTGGACAGTTGGGTGGACCTCCCTGTAGTGGATAATGTGTAGAACATCCCTGTAGTGGACAGTGGGGAGGACATCCCTGTGCTAAACTGTGGGAATGATGTCCTTTTTGTGGACAGTGGAAGGATGTCCATGTTGTGGATAAGGTGAGTATGTCCCTATGGTGGACAGTGGGGAGGACCTGCCTGTGGTGGACATGTGTAGGATGTCTCTGTCATGGACAGTTGGTTGGACATCCCTGTTTAAAGTGGGGATGACATTCTTGTGGTGTACAGTGGGGATTACATCTCTGTAGTGGACACTGGGAAAAATGTCCCTGTGGTGGAAAGTGGAAAGGAATTATCTGTGGTGTAAAATTGGAATGATGACCTTCTGGTGGACATTGGAGAGGATGTACCTTTGGTGGACAGTGGAAATGATGCTCTATGGTGTACAGTGGGAATACTATCCCTGTGGTGGGAGCACGGAGGAATTCTGTGGTGGAAAGTGGGAAGGACATCCCTGTTGTGGGCAGTAAAAGGATGTCCCTTTTGTGCACATTGGGGAAGATGTCCGTCTGGTGAACAGTGGGAAGGACATCTCTGGGGTGTACAGTGGTCAGGACATCTCTGTGTTGGACTGTGGGGAAGGAACTCCTTGGGGATGACAGTTGGGAGGATGTCCCTCTGGTGAACAGTGGGTAGAACCTTTCTCTTTTGGACAGGGGATGGACGTCCTTGTGGAGTACAGTGGGGAGTATGTCCCTGTTGTGTACAGAGGAATGGATATTTCTGTAGTGGACAGTTGGGAACATATTTGTGTGGTGGACAGTTATGAACACGTCCCTGTTTTAACTGGTGGGAAGGAAGTCCTTCTTGTGGACAGCGAAAGGATGTCCATGTGGTGGACAATGGGAAGGATGTCCCTGTTGAGGACAGTGAGGAGGTTTTCTCTGTGGTGGATAGTAAGTAGAATGTCCCTGTGGTGGACAGTGGGGAGGATGTTTCTGTTTTGGCCAAATGAGAGGACGTTACTGTATCGGACAGTGTGAAGGACGTTCCTGTGGTGGACATGGGTAGGATGTCTCTGTGGTGGACAGTTTGGAGGACATCTCTGTTTAAAATGGGGAGGACATCCTTGTGGTGGACAGTGGGGAAGACATCGCTGTGGTGGACAGTGGGAAGAATGTCCCTGTGGTAGACAGCAGAAAGGACCTCTCTGTGGTGTACAATGGGAAGGATGTCCCTCTGGTGCACGTTGGAGAGGATATACCTGTGGTGGACAGTGTAAAGGACTTTCTATGGTGGACAGTGGGAAGACTGTCCCTGTGGTGGAGAGCAGGGATGACCTCTCTGTTGTGGACAGTGGGAAGGACATCCCTGTTGTGGACAGTAATAGGATGTCCCTTTTGTGCACATTGGGGAAGATGTCCCTCTGTTGAACAGTGGGAAGGACATCCCTGTAGTGGTCTGTGGGGGAGGAAATCCTTGGGGTATACAGTTGGGAGGATGTCCCTGTGGTGGACAGTGGGTAGGACCTTTCTGTTGTGGACAGTGGGATGGATGTCCTTGTGGAGGACAGTGGAGAGTACGTCCCTGTTGTGTAGAGTGGAATGGATATTTCTGTAGTGGACAGTTGCAAACATATTTGTGTGGTTGACAGTTAGGAAGGCGTCCCTGTGTTAAACAGTGGGAAGGATGTCCTTTTTGTGGACAGCGAAAGGATGTCCACGTGGTGGACAATGGGAAGGAAGTCCCTGTTGTAGACAGTGAAGAGGTTCTCCCTGTAGTGGATAGTAAGTAGGACGTCCCTGTGGTGGACAGTGGGGAGGACATTTCTGTTTTGGACAACTGAAAGGACATTACTCTGGTGGGCAGTGGAAAGGACATCCCTTTGGTGGACAACAGAGAGGACTTCTCAATGATGGACTGTATGAGTATGTCCTTGTGGTGGATAGTGGATATGATGTCCATGTGGTGGTTAGTGGGTATGACGTCCATGTGGTGGACAGTGGGTTGGACCTTTGGGAAGGATGTCCCTGTGATGGACAGTGGGAAGGACATCCCTGTGGTGAACAGTGGTGAGGACCTATCTGTGGTTCACTGGAGAACATCCCTTTGGTGAACCATGGAAAGAATGTCCGTGTTTTGGAGAGTGCAGAGGATATCTCTGGGGTGGACAGTGGTGAAGACATCCCTGCTGTGCAGTAGAGGATGTCCTTGTGGTGCACAGGCATGAGGACTATCCTGTTGTGCACAGGAGGATGTGCCTGTGGTGCACAGTGGGGAGGATATTCCTGTTTTGAACAATGGGAAAGAACACCCCTGTGGTAGACATTAGTGAGGACGCCCCTGTTGTGGACAGTGGGGAAACATCTCTGTGGTGGACAGTGGCATGTACGTCTTTGTGGTTGATGGGGGAAAGATGTCCCTGTGGTGAAGAGTGCTGAGGACAACACTGTGTGGGACATTGGTGAGAACATCCCTGTGGTGGACATTGGGCAAGATGTCCCAGTGGCTGAGAGAATGTAGGACATTCCCAGAGTAGACAGTGGGGAGGTGGTTTCTGTGGTGGACAGTTGGAAGGATGTCCTTGTGGTATACAATGAAAAGGACGTCCCTGTGGTGGACAGTGGAAAGGACATTACTCTGGTGGGCAGTAGATAGTACCTCCCTGTGGTAGACAGTGGGAAGTTTGTCACTGTGGTGGACAGTGAGAAGGACGTTTATGTTGTGGACATTAAATTGACGTCCCTTTTGTGGACATTGGACAGGATCTCAAAGTAGTGAACAGTGGAAAGGATATCCCTCTGGTGGACAGTTGGGAGGATATCCCTGTGCTGGACAGTTGGAAGGACATCTCTGTGGTGGACAGTGAAGAGGAACTCTCTGTGTTGGACAATTGGGATGACATCCCTGTGGTGGACAGTGGGAAGGATGTCTTTTGTGGAAAGTGGGGAGGACATCCCTGTCATGGACAGGCAGATGGACGTCCCTGTGGTGAACAGTGTGGAGGATATCCCTGTGGTGGACAGTGGTAAGGACATCCATGTGCTGGATAGTGTTGAGGACATCCCTGTGGTGGACAGTAGTGAGGGTGTTACTGTGGTGCACAGCATAACCTGATTTTGATGGACTGTGGCAAGGATGTCCCTGCTTTGGAGACTGCAGAGGAAGTCTCTGGTGTGGACAGTGGTGAGGAAGTCTATGGTGTGCACCAGAAGATGTCCCTGTGGTGCACATTCGTGAGGATATCCCTGTTGTGCACAGGAGGATGTCCCTCTGGTGCACAGCAGGGAGGAGGTCTCTGTGGTTTACAGTGGGAAGGACATCCCTGTGTTTGAGAGTTGGGAGGAAATCCCTGTGGTGGACTGTGGGAAGGACGTGGCTGCGGCGGACATTGGTGAAAGAATTTCATTGTGGTGCACAGTGGGGATGATGGCCTTGTGAACAGTGGGGAGGACGTTCCTGTGGTGCACAAGAAAACGTCTCTTTGGTGGAAAGTGGGAATGATTTCCCTGGAGTGGAGAGTGCAGAGGACATCTCTGCGATGGACAGTGGTAAGAACATTTCTGTTATGAATAGAAGAATGTCCCTGTGGTGCACAGTGGAAAGGATGTTCCTGTGGTGAACAGTGGGAAAGATGTTCCTGTGGTTAACAGTGTGAAGGACGACCCTGTGGTGGACAGCAGGGAGGACCTCTCTGTGGTGGACAGTGGAAAGGACGTGCCTGTTGTGGACAGTGGTGAGGACCTCACTGCCATGGTTATTGGGAAGGGCGTCCCTGTGGTGAACAGTGGAATGGATGTTTCTGTGGTGGACAGTGGAGAGGACCCCCTCATGGTGGAAAGTGGAAAGGACATCACAGTGGTGGACAGTGGTGAGGACATTTCTGTGATGGACAGTGGTGAGGAAGATTCTCTGGTGCAATGGAAAATGTCCCTTTGGTGGACATTGGAAAGTACATCTCTGTGGTGGACAGTAGAGAGAAACACACTGTGGTGGGGAGTGGGAAGAACATTTATGTTGTGGACAGTGGGAAGAAAGTCTCTGTTGTCAATATTTTGAAGGACCTCCTTGTGGTGAACAGTAGGAAGGATATCCCTCTGGTGGACAATGGGGAGGACATCCCTGTGTTGGACAGTGGGAAGGATATTCCTGTGGTGGACAGTAAAGAGGACTTTTCTGTGTTGGACATTTGAGATGACATCCCTGTGGTGAATCATATGAAAGACATTTCTTTGGTTGATAATGGGGAGGATGTACCTGTCGTGGAGAGTTCAGAAAACATCTCTGGGGTGGAGAATGTTGCTGACATCCCTGGTGTGCAAAGGAGGAGGTCCCTGTGGTCTACAGTAGTGAGGATATCCCTGTTGTGTACAGAAAAATGTCCCCACTGTGAAAGGTGGGGAGGATGTCACTGTGGTTAGCAGTGGTCAGGGTGTCTCTGTGGTGGACAGTTGAAATATGTACCTTTGGTGGACAGTGGGATGAACATCCCTTTGGTTTACAGTGGGAAGGACATCCCTGTGGGAGACAGTTGGTAGGTTGTCCCTGTGGAGGGCAGTGGGTAGAACACTCTGTGGTGGACAGTAGGAAGGACATCCTTGTTCTGGACAGTGGGGGGAATATTTCTGGGTGGACAGTTGAAATGACATCCCTGTGGTAGACATTGGAGAATACCAACATATGGTGGAGTTTGGGGAGGACCTCCCTGTGGTAGACAGTGGGTAGGAGGTCCCTGTGGTGGACAGGGGCTGGTACATTCCTGTAGTAGACACTGGGGAGGACATCCCTGTGATGGAGAGTGAAAAGAACATCCCTGTTGTGGACAGTGGGGATGACGTCCCTATGGTGGACAGTGGTAATGACATCACTTTGATGGACAGTATATAGGAACTTCCTGTGGTGGACAGTGAGAAGGAGTTCCCTGTGGTGGACTGTGGGAAGGACATTTATCTTGTGGACTGTGGGAAGAACATCTCTGTTGTGGACATTGGGAAAGAGCTCCTTGTGGTGAACTTTGAGAAGAACGTCCCTCTTGTGGATAGAGGGGAGGATGTCACTTAGGTGGACATTGGGAAGGACATCCCTGTGGTGGACAGTGGGGAGGACTTTTCTGTCGAGAACAGTGGGAAGGACATCCCTGTTGTAGACAGTGGGTAGGATGTCACTGGTTTGGACAGTGGAAAGGACATCCCCGTGGTGGACTGTAGAGAGGACCCTTCTGTGGAGAACAGTGCGAAGAAGGTCCATGTGTTGGACAGTGGAGAGGACATTTATGTTGTGTATTGTGGAAAGAATGTCCATGTTGTGGACATTAGGAAAGACCTCCGTGTGGTGGACAGTGGGAAGCATTTCCCACTCATTGACAGTGGAGAGAAACTCCATGTGGTCGACAGTGGGAAGGAAGTATCTGTGGTGAACATAGGAGAGGACATCATTTAGTGGACATTGGGAAGTATGTTCCTCTTGTGGACAGCAGGGTGTACCTTTCTGTGGTGGACAGTGGGAATGACATACCTGTTGTAGACAGTGTAGAGGACGTCCCTTTAGAGGACAGTGGAAAGGACATACCTTTGGTGGACAGTAGAGAGGACTTCCCTGTGGTGGAAAATGGGAAGGATGTCCCTGTGGTTGACCATGGGAAAGACATGTCTGTTGTGGACAGGGTGGAGGACATCCCTGTGGTGGACAGATGAGAGGAATACCCTGCGGTGGACAGTGAGGAGGATGACCCTGTGGTGGACATTCGAATGATATATAAGTTGTGGACTGTGGGAAGGACGTCCCTGTTGTGTACATTGGGTAAAACCTCCTTGTGGTGAACAGTGGGAATGTGTCCATCTGTTGGACATTGGGAAGGAACTACCTGTGGTGGACAGTGGGAAGGATGTCCTTGTGGTGGAGGGAGGAGAGGTCTTCACTTAGGTGGACAGTGATAAGGACATCCCTGTGGTGGATATTAGAGAGGACCTCTCTGTGGTGAACAGTGGGAAGAAGATATGTGTGGTGGAGAGTATGAAGGACATTTATGTTGTGGATTGAGGAAAGGACGTACATCTTGTGGACATTGGGAAGGACCTCCATGTTTTCTACAGTGCCAAGCATGTCCCTCTGGTGGACAGTGGGGAGGACCACCATGTGTTGGACAGTGGAAAGGATGTCCCTGTGGTGGACAGAAGAAAGAACAAAATTGAGGTGGACATTAGGAAGTACGTTTCTGTTGTGGACAGCAGAGTGTACCTTTCTCTGGTGGAGAGTGGGAAGGATATGACTGTTGTGGACATTGTGGTGGACATACCTGTGGTGGAGAGTGGAAAGGACATCCTCGTGGCGGACAATAGAGAGAACTTCCCTGTGGTGGACAGTGGGAAGGAGGTCCCTGTGGTGGAGAGTGAAAAGTACATACCTGTTTTGGATAGTGTGGAGGACATCGCTGTGGTGAACATTGGAAAGGATATCCCTGTGGTGGACATTAGAGAGAACATCTCTGTGGTGGACAGTAGGAAGGAGGTCCATGTTGTGGACACTGGAAGGACCTATATGGTATGGACTGTGGGAAGGACGTCCCTGTTGTGGACAATGGGAAAGACCTTTTAGTAGACAGTGCTAAGGATGACCCTCTTGTGGACAGAGGGGAGGACGTCCCTGTGGTGGAAAGTAAAACGGACATCACTGTTATGCTCTGAGGTGAGGATATCACTGAGGTGGACAGAGAAAAGACTTCCCTGTGGTGGAGAGCATGGAGGACCTTTCCATTTTGAATTGTGGGAAGGACATCCCTGATGTAAACAGTGGAGAAGACATCCATGTGTTGTACAGCGGAGAGGATTTCACTGTGGTGGACTGTGGGGTGGAAGTTACTGTGGTGCACTGGAGAACGTCCTTGTGGTGCATATTCAGAATGATGTCCATATGGTGGAGAGTGTGCAGGACATATCTGTGTTGGACAGTAGTCAGGACATCCCTGTTGTGCTAGTGGGGAGGATGTCCCTGTTGTTTACAGTGGGAAGGACCTCAATGTGTTTGGTAGTTGGTAATACATCCAGGTTGTGGACAGTTGGGAAGATGTCACTGTGGTGGAGAGTTGAGAGGATTTCACTGTGGTGAAAAGTGCAGATGACGGCCTTGTAGACAGTAAGAACAACATTCCTGGGGTACACAAGAGAATGTCTCTTTGGTAGACAGTGAGAAGAATGTTCCTGTAGTGGGGAGAGTAGAGGATATCTCTGGGGTGTACAGTGGTAAGAACATCTCTGTTGTGCACAGCAGTATGTCCCTGAGGTGTACAGTGAGGAGGACATCACTATGGTGGACAGGCAGAAGAATGTTCCTGTTGTGGACAGTGAGGAGGACATTCCTGTGGTGAACAATGTGTAAGATGTTCCTGTGGTTTACACTGTGGAGGATATTCATGTTGTGGACAGTGGTGAAGACGTCCCAGTAGTGGACATTTGTGAGGACAACCATGTTGTGAACAGTGGTAGGGATGTCATTGTGGTACACAGGAGAATGTCCCTGTGGTGGACAGTGGGAAAGACATCTCCTTGGTGAACAGTGGAAAGGACGTCCCTGTAGTGGACAGTTGGGAGGACCTCCCTGTTTTTGGACTGTGGAGAGGACGTTTCTGTGGTGGACAGTGGGATGTACATGTTTGTTGTGGACAGTGTATAGGACGTCAATGTGGTAGACAGTGGAAAGGACATCTCTGGGGTGGACAGTAGAGAGGACTTCCCTGTGGTGGACAGTGGGAAGGACATATATGTTATGGACAGTGGGAAGGACGTCCCTGTTGTGGACATTGGGAAAGAACTCTTTGAGGTGGACATGGGAAGGGTGTGCTTCTGGTGGACAGTGGGGAGGACCTCATTGTGTTGGACAGTGGGACGGATCTCCCTGTTATGATATGAGGAGAGGATATCACTGAGGTGGACAGTGGGAAGAACGTCCTCTTGTTGGAAAGCGGGGAGAACTTTTCTGGTGTGAATAGTAGGAAGGACATCCCTGTTGTAGACAATGGGGAGGATATCGTGGTGGGGGACAGTGGGGAGGATTTCACTGTGATGGACAGTGGGGAGGATGTTATTGTGGTGCACTGGAGAATGTCCCTGTGGTGCATAGTTGAAAGGATGTCCATATGGTAGAGAGTGCAAAGGACATCTCCGTGGTGGACAGTGGTTAGGACATCCCTGTTGTGCACAGGAGGATGTCCCTGTGGTGCACAGTGGGGAGAAAGTCCCTGTTGTTTACAGTTGGAAAGACGTCACTGTGTTTGATAGTTGGGAGTATAGTTGATAGATGATAGTTGTTTGCAGTGTGGAGGATATTTGTGTGGTGGATAGTTGTGAGGATTCCCTGTAGTGCATATTGTTGAGGACAACCATGATTGGGACAATGATAAGGATATCCTTGTAGTACACAAAGGGATGTCGCTATGGTGGACAGTGGGAAGGACATCTGTTTGGTGGACCGTGGAAAGAACATCCCTGTTGTGGACAGTGGGGAGGACGTCCCCATGGTGGACAGTGGTAATGACATCACTTTGATGGAAAGTAGAGAGGAACTCCCTTAGGTAGACAGTGGGAAGGAAGTCCCTGTGGTGGACAGTGGATAGGACATTTATTTTGTGGACTGTAGGAAGAACATCACTGTTGGGGACATTGGGAAAGACCTCTTGTAGTGAACTGTTGGAAGAATGTCCCTCTTGAGGACAGAGTGGAGGACATCACTTATGTGTACAGTGGAAAGGACATCCCTGTGGTGGACAGTGGGGAAGATGTGTTGTGGACTGTGGGAAGGATGTCCCTGTGGTGGACTGATGGGAAGGAACTTCTTGGTGTGGACAGTTGGTAGGATGTCCCTGTGGTGGACAGAGAGTAGGACCATTCTGTTGTGGACAGTGAGATGGACGTCCTTGTGGAGGATAGTGAGGAGTACGTCCCTGTTGTCTACAGTGGGATGGATGTTGCTGTAGTGGACAGTTGGGAACATATTTGTATGGTTGACAGTTTGGAAGATATCTCGTGTTAAACAGTGGGAAGGAAGTCCTTTTTGTGGACAGTGAAAGGATGTCCATGTGGTGGACAAAGGGAAGGACGTCCCTTTTGTATACAGTGGGGAGGTTCTCCATGTGGTGGACGTCCCTGTGGTGGAAAGTGGAGAGGATGTTTCTGTTTTGGACAACTGAGAGGACATTACTCTGGTGGACATTGTGAAGGACGTTCCTGTGATGAACAGCAGGGAGGACCTCTCTGTGGTGGACAGTGGTAAAGGTGCACCTGTGATAGACAGTGATGAGCATGTTTCTGTGGTGGACAGTAGAAAAATCGTCCCAGTTGTGGACAGTGGTGAGGACCTCCCTGTCATGGATATAGGGAAGGACATTCCTATGGTGAACAGTGGAATGGACATTTCTGTGGTGGACAATGGAGAGGACCTCCTCATGGTGGAAATGGAAAAGATGTCACAGTGATGGACACTGGTGAGGAAGTTTCTGTGGTGGACAGTGGTGAGTAAGTTTCTCTGGTGCAAAGGAAAATGTCCCTTTGGTGGACAGTGGAATGTACATCTCTGTGGTGGACAGTAGAGAGAAACACAATGTGCTGTACATGGAAAGAACCTTTATGTTGTGGACAATGGGAAGGAAGTCCCTTTTGTTGATATTGTGAAGGACCTCATTATGGTGAACATTGGGAAGGATATCCGTCTGGTGAACATTAGGGAGGACATCCCTGAGGTGGAACAGGGGAAGGACATCCCTGTGGTGGACAGTGAAGAGGACTTTTCTGTGTTGGACATTTGAGATGACATCCCTGTGGTGAATAGTGAGAAAGATGTTTCTTTGCTGGATAGTGGGGAGGATGTCCCTGTCGTGGAGAGTGCAGAGTTAACATCTCTGGGGTGGAGAGTGCTGCTGACATCCCTGGTGTGCAAAGGAGGATGTCCCTGTGGTGAACCGTGGTGAGGATATCCCTGTTGTGCACAGGAAAATATACTTGTTCTGCAAAGTGGGTAGGATGTCCCAGTGGAAAACAGTGAAAAGGATGTCACTGTGGTGGACAATTTGGAGGATGTCCCTGTGGTGGACAGTGGGAAGGACGTCCCTTTGGTGGACAACAGGGAGGACTTCTTTATGATGGACTGTATGAAGGACGTCCTTGTGGTGGTCAGTGGGGAGGATGTCCCTGTGGTGGACAGTATGGAGGATGAATCTGTGGTGGACAGTTGAAAGATGTACCTTTGGTGGAGAGTGGGAAGGACATCCCTGTAGTAGACAGTTGGTAGGATGTCTCTGTGGTGGACAACGGGAAGAATGTCCTTGTTGAAGACAGTGGGAAGGACGTCCCTGTGGTGGACAGTGTGCATGATGTCCCTGTGGTGGACAGTGGAGTGGACATCCCAGTGGTGAACAGTGGTGAGAACGTTTCTGTGGTGCACAGGAGAACGTCTCTTTGGTGGACCATAGGAAGAATTTCCCTATTGTGGTGAGTGCAGAGGACATCTCAGGGGTGGACAGTGGTGAAGATGTCCCTGGTGTGCACTGGAAGATGTCCCTGTGGTGCCCACTCATGAGGACATCACTGTTGTGAACAGGAAATTGTTCCTGTGGTGCACAGTAAGGAGGATGTCCCTGTCTTGAACAGAGGTGTGGTGGACAGTTGGTTGGACCTCTCTATGGTGGAAAGTGGGAAGGATGTCCCTGTGGTGGACAATGGGAAGGACAACCCTGTTGTGGAAAGTGGGAATGATGTCCCTGTGAAGGACAGTGGGGAGGACATCCTTGTGGTGAACAGTGGTGAGGACCTTTCTGTGGTGCACTGCAGAATTTCCCTTTGGTCGACCCTGGGAAGATGTCTCTGTTTTGTAGACTGCAGAGTATATCTCTGTGGTGGACAGTGGTGAAGATGTCTCTGGTGTGCATTGGAAGATGTCCCTGTGGTGCACAGTCATGAGGATGACCCTCTTGTACACAGGAGGATGTTACTGTGGTGCACAGTAGGGAGGATGTCCATCTTTTGAACAGTGGGAAAGAACACCCCAGATTTGGACACTGGTGAGGACAACCCTGTGGCGGAGAGTGGCATTTACATCTCTGTGGTAGAAAAGGGAAGGATGTCACTGTGGTGAACAATTTAGAGGATGTCCCTGTGGTGATCAATTAAAAGGACATCCCTTTGATGGACAGTGGTAAGGATGTCCCTGTGGTAGACAGCGGTGAGGACATCCATGTGATGGACAGTGGAAAGGATGTCCATGTGGTGGACAGTTGGAAGAATATCCCTTTGGTGGACTTTGGGAAGGACATCCCTTTGGTGGACATTGGGAAGTATGTCACTGTGGTAGACAGTGGAAAGGACGTACCTCTGGTGGACAGTGAAAGGATGTCCCTGTGATGGACAGTGGGGAGGATGACCCTGCGCTGGACAGTGGGGAAGACATTCCTGTAGTAAACAGTTGTGAGGATGTTTCTGTGGTGCACTGGAGAATGTCATTATGGTGGACCGTGGGAAGAATGTCTTTGTTTTGGAGAGTGCAGAGGACATCTCTGGGGTACATAGTGGTGAAGATGTCCCTGTTGTGCACTGAAAGATGTCCCTGTGATGCACAGTAATGAGGAAGTCCCTGTTGTGCACAGGAGGATGTCCCTGTGGTGCACAGTGGGTAGCATGTTCCTGATTTGAACAATGGAACAGAACACCTCTGTGGTGGACATTGGTGAGGACGCCCCTGTTGTGGACAGTGGGGAAACATCTCTTTGGTGGACAGTGGCATGGACAACTTTGTGATTGATGGGGGAAAGATGTCCCTGTGGTGAAGAGTGATGAGGACAACTCTGTGTTAGACATTGGTGATAACATCCCTGTGGTGGACATTGGGCAGGATGTCACTGTGGTGAATAGTGGAAAAGATGTTTCTGTGTTGGGCAGTGGAGAGGACCTCCTCCTGGTGGAAAGTAGAAAGGACGTCACAGTGGTGGACAGTGGTGAGGACGTTTCTGTGGTGGACAGTGGTGAGGAAGTTTCTCTTATGCAAAGGAAAATGTCCCTTTGGTGCACAGTGGAAAGTACATCTCTGTGGTGGACAGTAGAGAGAAACACACTCTGGTGGATAGTGGGAAGAACATTTATATTGTGGACAGTGGGAAGGAAGTTGCTGTTGTCGATATTGGGTAGGACCTCCTTGTGATGGACAGGGGGAAGACATCCCTGTGGTGGACAGTGAAGAGGTCTTTTCTGTGTTGGACATTTGGGATGACAGCCCAGTGGTGAATATTGGGAAAGATTTTTCTTTGGTGGATAGTGGGGAGGATGTCCCTGTCGTGGAGAGTTCAGAGGACATCTCTGGGGTTGAGACCGTTGATGACATCCCTGGTGTGCAAAGGAAGATGACCTTGTGGTGCACAGTGGTGAGGTTATCCGTGTTGTGTACAGGAAAATGTCCTTGTTGTGCAAAGTAGATAGGATGTCCCAGTGGTGAACAGTGGAAAGGATATCACTGTTGTGGACAATTTAGGGGATGTTCCTTTGTTGGACAGTAGAAAAGACATCCATGTGGTGGATTTTGGGGAGGTCCACTTTGTAGTGAGCATTGGGGAGAAACTCTCTGTGGTGGACAGTAGAAAGGATGTCCCTGTTGTGCACAGGAGGATGTCCCTTTGGTGAACAGTTAGAATCATGTCACTGTGCTGGACATTGGTGAAGATCAACCTGTGGTGGACAGTTTTATGGATGTCCTTGTGGTACACAGGAGGACATCTCTGTGGTGGACAGTGAGGAGGACCTCTCTCTGATGGACAGTGGGGAGGAAATTTCTGTGGTGCACAGTTGTGTGGACTTCCCTGTGGTGAAAAGTGTGTTGAACATCCCTGTAGTGGACAGTTGGGAGGACATCCCTGTGGTAAACTGTCATAATAATGTCCTTTTGTGGACAGTGGAAGTATGTTCTTGTTGTGGACAAGGGGAGTATGTCTCTATGGGAGACAGTGGTGGACATGTGTAGGATATCTCTGTGATGGACAGTGGGGAGGACATCCCTGTTTGGTAAGTGGGGAGGATATTCTTGTAATGGACAGTGGGGAGGACATCTCTGTGGTGGACAGTGAAGAGGACTTTTCTTTGTTAGACATTTGGGGTGACATCACTGTTGTGATTAGTGTGAAAGACCTTTCTTTGGTGGATAGTAGGGAGGATGTCCCTGTCGTGGAGAGTTCAGAGGACATCTCTGGGGTGGAGAGTGTTGCTGACATCCTTGGTGTGCAAAGGAGGATGTCCCTGTGGTGCATAGTAGTGAGGATATGCCTGTTGTGTACAGGAATATATCCCTGTTTTGCAAAGTGGGGAGGATGTCCCTGTGGTGGACAGTGAGAAGGACGTCCCTGTGATGGACAGTGGAAATAACATCCCTGTTGTGGACAGTGGGGAGGACATTCCAATGGTGGACAGTGGAAAGGACATCACTTTGATGCACAGTAGAGAGGACTTCCCTGTGTTGGACAGTGGGAAGGAGGTCCCTGTGGTGGACAGTGGGAAGGACATTTATGTTGTGGACTGTGGGAAGAACATCTCTGTTGTGGACATTGGGAAAGACCTCCTTGTGGTGAACTGTGGGAAGAATGTCCCTCTTGTGGACAGAGGGGAGGACGTCACTTAGGTGGACATTGGGAAGGACATCCCTGTGGTGGACAGTGAGGAGGACCTTTCTGTGGAGGTCAGTGGGAAGGACATCCCTGTTCTGGACAGTGGGTAGGATGTCACTTGTTTTGACAGTGGTAAGGACATTTCTGTGGTGGATAGTAGAGAGGACTTCCTTGTTGTGGACAATGGAAAGGAGGTCCCTGTGGTGGACCATGGAAATGATATGCCTGTTGTGGATGGTGCAGAGGACGTCAATGTGGTGGACAGTGGAAAGGACATCCCTGTGGTGAACAGTAGATAGGACTTACCTGCGGTGGACAATGAGAAGGAGGTCCCTATGTTGGACATTGGAAGGACATATATTTTGTGAACTTTGTGAAGGATGTCCCTGTCGTGGACATTGGAATAGACCTCCTTGTGGTGAAAAGTGGGAAGGATGTCCCTCTGGTGGACATTGGGGAGGAACTCCCTGTGGTGGACAATGGGAAAGATATCCCTGTGGTGTAGAGAGGGGAGGTCGTCACTTAGGTGGACAGTGGTAAGGACATCCCTGTGGTGGATATTAGAAAGGACCTCTCTGTGGTGAACAGTGGGAAGAAGATACCCATGGTGGAGGGTGGGAAGGATATTTATGTTGTGGATTATGGGAAGGACATACATGTTGTGGACATTGGGAAGGACCTCCGTGTGGTGGACAGTGGGAAGCATGTCCCTCTCCTGGGCAGTGCGGAGAAACTCCAGGTGGTGGACAGTGGGAAGAACATCTATGTGTGACATAGGAAAGGATATCATTTAGTGGACATTGTGAAGTATGTTCCTGTTGTGGACAGCAGGGTGTACCTTTTTGTGGTGGAGAATGGGAAGGACATGCCTATTGTTCACAGTGCGGTGGACATCTGTGTGGTGGACAGTGGGAAGGAGGTCACTGTGGTGGAGAGTGAAAAGGACATACCTGTTGTGGACAGTGTGGAGGACATCCCTGTGGTGAACAGTGGAAAGGACATCCCTGTGGTGGACAGTAGAGAGGACTTCCTTGTGGTGGACAGTAGGAAGTCCATGTTGTGGACATTGGAAGGAACTATATGGTGTGGACTGTGTGAAGGATGTCCTTGTTGTGGAAAATGGGAAAGACCTGTGGTGGACAGTGGGAAGGATGACCCTCTTGTGGACAGTGGGTAGGATGTCCCTGTGGTGGAAAGTGGGAAGGACATCCCTGTTATGGTCTGAGGGGAAGATATCATTGAGGTGGACCGCAGGAAGGACGTCCCTGTAGTGGAGAGCAGGGAGGACCTCCCTGTGGTGGACAGTGTGGAGGATATTTCTGTCGAGGACAGTGGGGAAGCTGTCCCTGTGGTGGACAGTGGAAAAAACATCTCTTTGGTGGACTGTGGAACGAACGTCCCTGTGGTGGACAGCTGGGAGGACCACCCTGTGTTGGACAGTGGGAGCACATTTTTGTTGCAGACAGTGGGATGGACACCCTGTGGTGGAATATGGGGAGGACATCACTTTGGTGGACAGTGGGGAGGACTTTTCTGTGGTGGAAATTGGGAAGAATGTCCCTGTGGTGGACAGCAGGGAAGACATCTCTGTGGTCTACAGTGGGAAGGACATCACTGTTGTGGACAATCGAAAGAATATTCCGGTTGTGCACAGTTGTGAAGACATCCCTGTTGTGCATAGGAGGAAGTCCCTGTGGTGCAAAGTAAGGAGGATGTTTCTTTGGCGGACAATGGGAAAGACGTCCATGTGGTGGACTGTGGTGAGGTCCATTCTGTAGTGAACATTGGGGACAATATCCCTGTGGTGGAGAGTGGAAAGGATGTCCCTGTGGTGAACATTGGTCAGGATGTCCCTGTTGTACACAGGAGGATGTCTTTGTGGTGAACAGTGGGAAGGATGTCACTGTGCTGGACATTGGTGAAGATGACACTGTGGTGGACAGTTTTATGGATTTCTTTGTGGTACACAGGACATCACTGTGGTGGACAGTGGAGAGGACATCCCTGTTTAAACCAGGGAGGACATCATTGTGGTGGACAGTGGAGAGGACATCACTGTGGTGGACAGTGGGAAGTATGTCCCTGTGGTGGACAGCAGAATGAACCTCTTTGTGGTGTACAATGGGAAGGATGTTTCTCTGTTGGACAGTGCAGAGGATATACTTGTGGTGGACAGTGGAAAGACGTTCTATGGTGGACAGTGCGATGCCTGTCCCTGTGGTGTAGAGCAGGGTCGACCACTCTGTGGTAGAGAGTGGGAAGGACATCCCTGCTGTGGACAGTAAAAGGAAGTCCCGGTTTTGCACATTGGGGAAGATGTCCCTCTGGTGAACAGTGGGAAGTATATTTCTGTGATGGACTGTGGTGAGGACGACCCTGTGGTGGACAGTGGTAAGGATGACCCTTTGGTAGACAGCAGAGAGGAACTCACTTTGGTGGACAGTGTGAATGACATCCCTGTGGTGGACAATGCAAATTATGTCCCTGTGGTGCACAGTGCTGAGGACATCCCTCTTGTGCACAGGAGGATGTCCTTGTGGTGGACAGTGGGAAGGACCTCACTCTGCTGGACTGTGGGGTAGGACGTTTCTGTGGTGGACAGTGGGAAGGACGCATATATGGTGGACAGTGGAGAAGATGTCTGTGTTTTAGACAGTGGGAAAGATGTCCCTTTCGTGGACAGTGGGATAGACATCCCTTTGGTGGACTGTGAGGGAGGAACTCCTTGGGGTGGAGAGTTGGGAGGATGTCCCTGTGGTGGATAGTGGGTAGGACCTTTCTGTTGGGGAGAGTTGGATGTATGTCCTTGTGGAGAACAGTGGGGAGTATGTCCCTGTTGTTTACAATGGGTAAAATGGGATGGATGTTTTGTAGTGGACATTTGGGAACATATTTGTGTTGGACAGTTAGGGAGACATCCCTGTGTTAAACAGTGGGAAGGAAGTCCTTTATGTGGACAGCAAAAGATGTCCATGTGGTGGACAATGGGAAGAACATCCCTGTTGTGGACATTGGGAGAGTCATTTTAGTGGACAGTGGGAAGGATGACCCTCTTTTGGACAGTGGGTAGGACGTCCTTGTGGTGGAAAGTGGGAAGGACATCCCTGTTATGGTCTGAGGGGAGGATATCACTGAAGTGGACAGAAGGAAGGACATCCCTGTGGTGGACAGCTGGGAGGACCTTTCTGTTTTGAATTGTGGGAAGGACATCCCTGTTGTAGACAGTGTGGAGGACATCCCTGTGCTGGACAGTGGGGAGGATTTCACTGTAGTGGACAGTAGGGAGGATGCTACTGTGGTGCACTGGAGAATGTACTTGTGGTGCATAGTCAGAAGGATGTCCATATGTTGGAGACTGCGGAGGACATCTCTGTGGTGGACAGTGGTTAGGACATCCCTGTTGTGCCCAGTGGGGAGGATGCCCCTGTTGTTTACAGTGGGAAGGACTTCACTGTGTTTGATAATTGAGAGGACATCTCTGTTGTGAAAAGTTGGGAGGATGTCAATGTCATGGAGAGTTGAGAGTATTTCACTATGGTGGACAGTGCAGATGATGGCCTTGTAGACAGTAAGAACAATGTTCCTGTGGTGCACAAAAGAATGTCTCTTTGGTGGACAGTGAGAAAGATGTCCTTGTAGTGGGGAGTGCAGAGGACATCTCTGGGTTGTACAGTGGTAAGAACATCCATGTTCTGCACAGGAGGATGTCCCTGAGGTGTACAGTGGGGAGGACATCACTGTGGTGGACAGGCAGAAGGATGTTCCTGTTGTGGACAGTGAGGAGGACCTTCCTGTGGTTGACAATGTGTAGGATGTCCCTGTGGTTTACAGTGTGGAGGATATTCATGATGTGGACAGTGGTGAGGACGTCCCTGTAGTGGACATTGTTGAGGAAAACCATGTTGTGGACAGTGGTAAGGATATCCTTGTCATACTCAGGAGGATGTCGCTGTGGTGGACATGGGAAGGACATCTCTTTGGTGAACAGTGGAAAGGACGTCCCTGTGGTGGAAAGTTTGGAGGACCTCCCTGTAGTCGACAGTGGAGATGACATTTCTGTGGTAGATAGTGGAATGTACATGTTTGTGGTGGACAGTGCGGAGGATGTCAATGTGGTGGAAAGTGGAAAGGACATCCCTGTGGTGGACAATAGAGAGGACTTCCCTGTGATGGACAGTGGAAAGGAGGTCCATTTGTTTGACAGTGGGAAGGACATATATGTTGTGGATAGTGGAAAGGACGTCCCTGTTGTGTACATTGGAAAAGACCTATTTTTTGTGGACACTGGTAAGTGTGTGACTCTGGTGGACATTGAGGGAACCTCCTTGTTGTGTACAGTGGAATGGACATCCCTGTTATAATCTGAGGAGAGGATATCACTGAGGTGGACAATGGGAAGGAAGTCCTCTTGGTGGACAGTAGGGAGGACCTTCCTGGTGTGAATAATGGGAAGGACATCCCTGTTGTAGACAGTGGGGAGGACATCCTGGTGGTGGACAGTGGGGAGGATGTTACTGTAGTTCACTGGAGAATGTCCCTGTGGTGCATAGTTGGAAGGATGTCCATATGCTGGAGAGTGTGGATGACATCTCTGTGGTGGACAGTGGTTAGGACATCCCTATTGTGCACAGAAGGATGTTCCTGTTGTGCACAGTGGGGAGGATGTCCCTGTTGTTTACAGTGGGAAGGACTTCGCTGTGTTTGATAGTTGGGAGGACATCCGTTTTGTGAACAGATGGGAATTGGAGAGTTACGAGGATGTTCCTGTGGTGGACAGTGGAGAGAAACACACTGTGGTGGACAGTTGGAAGAAGATTTATGTTGTGGACAGTGGGAAGGAAGTGCCTGTTGTCGATATTGGGAAGGACCTTCTTGTGGTGAACAGTGGGAAGGATATCCCTCTGGTGGACAGTGGGGAGGACATCCCAGTGATGGACAGGGTTAAGGAAATCCCTGTGGTGGACAGTGAAGAGGACATTTCTGTGCTAGACATTTGGGATGACATCCCTGTGGTAAATAGTGGGAAAGATGTTTCTTTGGTGGATAGTGGGGAGAATATCCCTGTCGTGGAGAGTGCAGAGGACATCTCTGGGGTGGAGTGAGTTGCTGACATCCCTGGTGTGCAAAGGAGTATGTCCCTGTGTTGCACAGTGGTAGGATATCCCTGTTGTGCACAGGACAATGCCCCTGTTGTGCAAAATGGGTAGGATGTCCCAGTGGTGAACAGTGAAAAGGATGTCACTGTGGTGAACAATTTGGAGGATGTCCATGTGTTGGACATTGGGAAGGACATTTATGTTGTGGACTGTGGGAAGAACATCTATTTTGTGGACATTGGAAAGATCTCCTTGTGGTGAACATTGGGAAGGATGTCCCTATTGTTGACAGAGGGGAGGACATCACTTAGGTGGACATTGAAAAGGACATCGCTGTGGTGGACAGCAGGGAGGACCTTTCAGTGGTGAACAGTGGGAAGAAGGTCCATGTGTTGGACAGTGGAGAGTACATTGATGTTGTGGATGGTGGGAAGGATGTTCATTTAGTAGACCTTGGAAGAACTGCCATGTGGTGGACAGTGGGAAGCATGTCCCTCTCGTGGACAGTGGGGAGAAACAACATGCGGTGTACAGTGAAAAGTACATCTCTTTGGTGGACATACGAGAGGACATCATTTAGTGGAAATTGGGAAGTACATTCCTGTTGTGGACAGCAGGGTGTACCTTCCTGTGGTAGACAGAGGGAAGGCCATACCTGTTGTGGACAGTGTGGAGGACGTCACTTAGGTAGACAGTGGTAAGTACATCCCTGTGGTGGATAGTAGAGAGGACCTCTCTGTGGTGAACTGAGGGAAAAATATCCCACTGGTGGAGAGTGTGAAGGACATTTATTTTGTAAATTGTGGGAAGGACGTACACTTCGTGATCATTGGGAAGGAACTCCATGTGTTCTACAGTGGTAAGCATGTCCCTCTAGTGGACAGTGGGAGGACCACCATTTGGTCGACAGTGGGAAGGATGTCCCTGTGGTGGACAGAGAAAAGGACATCATTGTGGTGGACATTAGGAAGTACGTTCCTGTTGTGGACAGCAGGGTGTACCTTTCTGTGGTGGAAAGTGGGAAGGACATGCCTGTTGTGGACAGTGTGCTGGATATCCCTCTGGAGGACAGTGGACAGAACATGCCTGTAGTGGACAGTAGAGAAGACTTCCCTGTGGTGGACATTGGAAGGAGGTCCCTGTGGTGGAGAGTGAAAAGGACATGTCTGCTGTTGACAGTGTGGAGGACATCACTGTGGTGAACTGTGGAAAGGATATCCCTGTTGTAGACAGTGGGGAGGGCATCCCTGTGGTGGACAGTGGAGAGGATTTCACTGTGATGTACAGTGGAAAGGGTGTTACTGTGGTACACTGGAGAACATCCTTGTGGTGCATAGTCAGAAGGATGCCCATATGGTGGAGAGTGCGGAGAACATCTCTGTGGTGGACTGTTGTTAGGACATCCATATTGTGCCCAGTGGGGAGGATGTCCCCGTTATTTACAGTAGGAAGGTCTTCACTGTGTCTGATAGTTGGGAGGACTTCCCTGTTGTGGACAGTTGGGAGGATGTCACTGTGATTGAGAGTTGAGAGGATTTCATTGTGGTGGACAGTGCAGATGACAGCCTTGTAGACAGTAAGAACGTTTCTCTGGTGCACAAGAGAATGTCTCTTTGGTGGACAGTGAGATGGATGTCCTTGTAGTGGAGAGTGCAAAGGACATCTCAGGGGTTTACAGTGGTAAGAACATCCCTGTTATGCACAGGAGGATGTCCCTGAGATGTATAGTGGGGAGGACATCACTGTGGTGGACAGGCAGAAGGATATTCCTGTTGTGGACAGTGGGGAGGACCTCCCTGTGGTGCACAATGTGTAGAATTTCCTGTGGTTTACAGTATGGAAAATATTCATGTTGTGGACAGTCGTGAGGACGTCCCTGTAGTGGACATTGTTGAGAACAACCATGTTGTGGACAGTGGTAAGGATGTCCTTGTGGTACACAGGAGGATGTCCCTGTGGTGGACAGTGGGAAGGACATCTTTTTGGTGAAGAGTAGAAAGGACGTCCCTGTGTTGGACAGTTGGGAGGACCTCCATGTGGTGGACAGTGGAGTGAATGTTTCTGTGGTTGACAGTGGGATGGAATTCTCTGTGGTGGAATGTGGGGAGAACATCCCAATAGTCGACCGTGGGGAGGACATTCCTGTTGTGGAAAGCAGGAAGAATGTTCCTGTGGTGGACAGCAGGGAGGACATCCCTGTGGTCTACAGTGGGAAGGACATCTCTCTTTTGGACAGTGGAAAGAATATTCCTGTGGTGCACAGTTGTGAGTACATCCTGTTGTGCAATAGAGCGGAGTCACAGTGGTGCAAAGGAGGAGGAGTTTTTTGGTTCATGATAGTGGGAAAAAAAGAGGTCCATGTAAGTGGACTGTTGGGGAGGTCAGTGTGTAGTGAACATTGAGGAGGATGTCCCATGTGGTGGACAGTGGAAAGGATGTCCCTGTAGTGCAACATTGTCAGGATGTCCTGATATGCCCACAGGAGGCTGTCCCTGTGACGTGAACAATGGAAAGGATTTCAAACTGCGGGCACATGCGATGAAAGATGACCCTGTGGGGGACAGTTTTAGGAGTTCCTGTGTAAACAGGGAGGACATCCCTGTGGGCGAAAGTTGGGAAGGACTCTCTCTTATGGACATTTGGAGGAAATCCCTGTGGTGACCAGTTTGTGGACCTCTTTTGGTGGACAGTTTGTCAAAAGGCCCTGTCGTAGACTAGTGGGAGGCACATCCCGTGCTAAACTGTAGGACTAATATCTTTTTGTAGGACATTGGAAAGATGTCCAATGGTGTGGACAAGGGGAGTACACATTTCTATGTTGGACAGTGAAGAGGACATCCCTGTGCGTGGACATGGGGTAGGATGCTGTCTGTGTGGGGGACAGTGGAAGACATTGCATGTTTAAAGTGGGGGGGGACATCTGTTTGGTGACAGGTGAGAGGACATCTCTGTGGTGGACCCTGGGAAGAATGTCTCTGTGTGTGCGACAGCGGATTACGTCTCTGTGGTAATGGGGGCAAGGATGTCACTGTGGTGGAAAATTTGGGAGATGTCCCGGATGGTAAACAATTTGAAGGATGTCCCTTTGATGGACAGTGGGAAGGCCGTTCCTGTGGTAGACAGTGGGGAGAACGGCCATGTGATGGACAATGGGGAGGAGTACATGTGAAGGGACAGTTGGAATAACATTCCTATGGTGGACTTGGAGGAAGACATACCCTTCGGGGACAGGTGGACGGGATGTCCTGTGGTAGACATTGAGAAAGGGACATCCTTGTTAGGACAGGATGAGGAGGATGTCCCTGTGCTGGACAGTGGGGAGTTCATTTCCTGTAGTAAACAGTGGTGAGGAGTATCTATGGTGCAGTTTGGCGAACATCTTTTGGTGGGACCGTGGAAGAATGTCCCTGTTTTTGGGGAGTTCAGAGGACATTCAGGGTGGACAGTGGTGAAGTATTCTGGTGTGCCACTGGAAGATGTCCGTGTGGTGCCACACCAGTCATGAGGATGTCTCTGTTTTGCCAAGTTGGATGTCTCTGTGGTTGCACAATGAGTGAGGATGTCTCCTGTTTTTGAACAATGGGAAAGAAACACCCCATGTGGTGGACAATTGGTGAGGACGCCCAGTAGGTGGACAGTGGGGAAAACATCTCTGTGGTGGGACAGTGGTGTGGACCTCTTAGGTTGATGGGGGAAAGATATCCCTGTGGTTAAGAGTGCTGAGTACAACTCTTATGTGGACACTGGTGAGAACATCCCTGTGGTGGACATTGGGAAAGGATGTTCCCTGTTGCTGACCAGAGGTGTAGGACGGTCCCATGGTGAACAGTGGGAGTGGTTCCTTGATGGATTGTGGGAAGGATTGTCCTTGTAGTGGACAGTGAGGAGGACGTCCCTGTGGTGAACAGTGGAAAAGGACAACAGTAGATAGGGAAATACCTTGTGGTAGACATTGGGTAGGATTGTCACGGTGTGGACAGTGAGAGGACTTTTATGTTGTGGACAGTAAAAAAAGGATGTTCCTTTTGTTTGACACTAAGAAGGACTCCTTGTGCGTGGACAGTGGAAGGATATCCCCTCTGGTGGACAGGGGAAGGACCTCAACTGTGGTGGACAGTGAATTGGAACTCTCTGTTTTGGAAAGTTGGGGAGAATCCCCCCCCACCCCCCCCTCCCACTGTGGTGGACATGGGAAGGATCTCTTTTTGTGGAGAGTGAAGAAGCACATCCCTGTGATGGACAGGCAGAAGGCTCGTCCTGTGTGTGAACAGTGTGGGGGATGTTGCTGTGGTAGACAGTGTAAGGACATCCCAGTGCTGGACATTGATGAGAAGTTCCTCTGGGCACAGTGTTAAGGACATTTCTGTGGGCACAGGAAAACATTATTTTGGCGGACTGTGGAAGGCTGTCCCGTTGGGGAGAGTGCAGAGGAAATCCCTCTTGGGACAGTGGTGAGGACATCTATGGTGTGAAACTGGAAGATGTCCCTGTGGTGCCACATTTCGTGGAGGACATCTATGTTGTGCAAGGATTAAGCCTGTGGTGCACAGTGAGGAGGATGTCCCTGTGGTTTACAGTGGAAATACTCGCCTGCATTGACAGCTGGGAGGATATCCTGGGGTTGGACTGTGGGAAGACGTTTCTGCAGTGACATTGTGGAGAATTCACTGTGGTGGACAGTGGGTATGACGGCCTAGTGGACAGTGGGAGAGGACGTTCCTGTGGTGCACAAAGAAACACGTCTCTTTGGTGGACAGTGGGAAG
>NW_023045361.1:0-36304 GCF_011762505.2 Arvicanthis niloticus | reverse complement strand
GTGTTTCTTTTTCAGATCTTGAACCCAAATTTCATCCAGGAAGGTGAGTTTTTAAGGGGATAGAATTGAGAATGTGGGGACTGGCTAAATAAATGACATTATATCTAGCTTTAAGGTGGGGACTTAAGCAATGGTGATATGCTTCTGTATTTATGAAGAAGGAGAGATCAATAAGATAAACTAGTAAGTGCAAAGGGTATAGCATGTGCGGTGTTGTAAGGGGTTTGGCTTTGATTAAGTAAATTAAACAATACATTTGTATAAATCTCAAGACTGTATTGTGAAACGTCCCCAAATACCACCTCTACATTATGCACCGGAGCTTCTCCCTCTCTTTTGCTTTTGTTTCTAATGTTGCTGTTAAATAAAGGGACACAAAGGTGGGCATGGTGGTGTATGCCTTTAATCTCAGCACCGAGAGACAGGCAGATCTTTCTGGGTTTGAGGCCAGCCTGATCTACATAGTGAGTTTCTCACAGATCAAACAATGCTAGGGGGAGGGTCGTTTGAACCCTGATGCTCCATCTCTGAGAATAGCACAATGTCTAAAATGGCTGTTGTTTGTTTTGAGAAGTTACACGAGTGTGTATCAATTCAATTGCAGTGGCTCCGGAATTCCTTGTGCCCTTAGTAGATGTGACCTGCTTGCTTGGAGACACGGTGCTACTACAGTGCAAAGCCTGTGGGCGGCCAAAGCCCAACATCACCTGGAAGGGTCCAGATCAGAACATCCTAGACACTGACAACAGTTCAGCCACATACACCATCTCCTCCTGGTAAGGGGATCATCCAGTGTCTGGGCCCATAGCACCCAGAGGCTGGACTGGGGTGAAATTCTTTATAGATTACTAGTTACCCCAAAAGATCTGTTTTAGTGTTTATTCCAGATTATACACTTGGCCTTGATTAGGAGACAGACTTCGTTAAAAGCATGGTGGATTAGCCCCCTCCCTCCCCCCACACCAGAGCACCCTGTATTCAAGTCTCAAGCACAGCCTCAGCTGCCCACTCTGTAGCTGGCCTCTCAGCCTGGCTCTGGACTGTGCCAGCATACATTGAGTGTGCTGCCCAGCACCAGACAGACAGACATGAGGCTTATAGGAACCATCTAGAAACACTCTGTGCAGGGCCTACAGAAAACAGATAAAAGCACTATCCTTTAAATAACAAGCCAAGCCTGAACTATAAATATAAAATGTTTCTGTGGTCCTGCCTTATAGGCACACTGTTAGATGATGTGTCCAAGGATCCCCAGGGAGATCTGTCACAAGTACTGAATGCTAACTGAACACCGGGGAATGCTTGATGCCCATCAGGACGCTTGAGATAAAGATGGCGATGTGATTCGTTCCTTACCTAAGAGCTGTTTTATGAGGGGGATGATGGTGCATATTCCAGACTGTGCAGTGGGATATCAAGCCACAAGGTGCATCTACACTAAAGGCTGCTTGGTTGACTGCCTGCCAACCATTCTGCTAACTTGTCCCCCCATGAATTCTGAGCATCACTGAGTGTGGCTGCTTACAGCAGACAAGCAGTACCAAGTTCTAATGGCTCACCAGACACTTAGACAAATGCCTGGAATAGAGCACATTTCCATTGGCTTAAATTGTATTTTCGAGTGTATGTATCTGTGGGTGTGTCTGTGGGTGTGTCTGTGTCTATCAGGCTGTGTTTGTGATTGTTTCTGTTTGTGTATTTGTCTGTGTTTGTAAGTGTCGGTGTGTGTGTATGTGTTTGTGTCTGTGAGTCTGTGTGATTGTGTGTTTATGTGTGTAAGTATCTGTGAGTCTGTGTTTGTGATTGTTTTTGTGTCTCTGTGTGTGCATCTGTGAGTCTGTGTTTGTGATTGTGTTTCTGTTTGTATATGTATTTATATGTATGTATTTATGTGTCTGTGTTTGTGTGTGTTTGTGACTGTCTATGTGTCTATGTGTGTGAGTATGAGTCCATGTTTGTGATTGTTTTTGTGTCTGTGTTTGTGTGTGTCTGTGAGTCTGTTTGTGATTGTCTGTGTGTCTGTTTATGTATGTAAGTATTTGTGTGTGTGTGTGTGGTGGTGTGTTGTGTGTGTGTGTGTGTGTGTGTTGGGGACAGTATCTTCTTTGATGTTTCCAAAAGAGATGTCTGGGCAGGCCATAAAACTTCATGGATCTCAGCAGCTCAGTGTGAGAGTCATTGTTTGGCAAAGACCATGAAGATTTCAGAATATGTCATACCGCAGGGATGGTGTCTTAGTCACCTTTCTATTGATGTGAAAAGGCTCTATGACCAAGGGAACATAGAGAAGAAAACATTTAATTTGGAGCTCATGGTTCTAGAGAGTAGAAGACACATGACCATCATGGCAGGGGCATGGCAGCAGGCAAGCAGGCATGACTCCAAGCACTAGCTGAGATCACAAGCAGGAGGGAGAGAGAGAGAGAGAGACTGGGTCTGGCATGAGCTTTTGAGACCTCAAAACCCAAGGTCATGGTCATATCTCCTAATCCTTTCTAAACAGTTCTACCTACTGGGCACCAAACATTCAAATATTTGAGGCTATGGGAGCCATTCTCATTCAAATTGCCACAAAGGAAGCGGTTGACTTCCGTGTAATTTAAGCCTTTCAGAGATGTGCCTTCTGTGAAGTGCTTCTGAAAGTCCTTCTGGGGCAAGCAAGAAAGTTACCATTTAATTACAGGAATTTACCCTTTCTTTGTTCAATGTGTATGTGTGTGTGTGTATGTGTGTGTGTGTGGTATATGTGTGTATGTATATATGGCATGTGTATATATGTGTGTGGTATGTGTGTGTAGTATGCATGTGTATAGCATGTCTGTATGTGTGATGTGTGTATGTGTATGTGGTGTGTGTATGTGTGTGTGTGGTATGTGTGTACATATGGCAGGGTATGGAGGCCAGAGGTTCACTCCAAGTGTCTTCATCGGCTGCTCTCTTCCTGGTTTTTTGAGACATCATCTCTCATGAAACCTGGAGCTTGCTGTTTCAGCTAGACTAGCTGGCCAGCGAGCCTCTGGATCTGCCTGCTCCCTGACCTACCCAGTTCTGGGGTCACAGGCACAAGCCACAGCCAAATTGTTACTAACTCAGATTCTCAGGCTTGTCCAGCAAGCACTTAACCTACCGAGTCATCTCCGCAGACACCTACTTAATGATTTTAAGGGTCCCTTAGGTAAGGTCTGAAATACTTAAGCATATTCCTTATTGATTATGTTTTATCATTTGTTACTGACTTAAGGGACTGATGTTATTTCAGCATAAGAATTATTTGTATGATGTACTTAAAAACCGGTAGGTTACAGGATTTTATTATTTCTAATTCATACATCATTTCATTCCTATTCTACTCCTTATTTACACAAATTTGGGCAATGAGCATAGTGAGGAAAAAAAATAACCTCCCCACACTGAGGGCCCCAAAGGGGATAGAAGCCCCACAGGAAGACCAACAGGATCAACGAATCTGGACCCTCAGGGACTCTCAGAGTCTGAACCACTAACTAAAGATTATATATACATGGGCTGGACCTAGGCCTCCCCATGCATATGTAGTAAATGTGTAGCTCCACGTCTTCATGTGGGTTCCCCAACAACAGGAGTACCCTTAAACCTGTTGCCTGTGGGTGTAATACGTTCTCCTAACTGGGCTGCTTTATCTGGCCTCATGGGAAAGGATGCGCCTAGCTCTGCAGAGACTTGATGTGCCAGGGTTGGGGGATACCCAGAGGGGACCTCAACCCTCTCAGAGGAGAAGGGGAGTGGGTGAGAGGGTAGGATTGGGGGGGGGGCACCAGAAGGGAGAGCAACGATTGGGATGCAAAGGGAAATAAATAAATAAATGAATGAATCCCCCACTTAAGGAAATGGATGCAAGGTGTTCACCCAAGTTGTAGAGGTAGGCTGAGCTGGAGGAGGCATGCACCCTCAGCTCCGCATACCAGGAACCAAGCCTCTGACATTTTACACATCCCTCAACTTTATCCCTGTGGGAGTCTGAAGAAGATCCATTTAATGTCCTAGTGATTCTGGGGAAAGCACCCTCAAGATCTGCAACCTGATGCCCCAAGACAGTGGGATTTATACCTGCATAGCAACAAATGACCACGGAACTGCATCCACGTCTGCTACAGTTAAGGTGCAAGGTATGCTGTAATCTCTCTCTCTCTCTCTCTCTCTCTCTCTCTCTCTCTCTCTCTCTTTCTCTCTCTGAGCATTTCTTAACTGTAACAAAACACAACAATGAAACTTAGCATCTTAACCACTTTTAAGTGTAGAGTTTAATGCACTGAGGACACACCCATTGGTTTGTGGCCACCACCATCCATCCACATAACTCTTTTATTATCTGTTTCTATTAAACAATAACTACAAATTCCTCCCTCCCCACTGCCCTGGCTGTCTCCTATTCTGCCTTTCCTATTCTGGCCTCAAAGACTTTATATACTGATCATTTTAAGTGAACATGACCAGAACACAGGACACCCTGAGACTCAGAAGAAAGGGTCTAGGGCAGCACCGCAGACCAATGAGAAGACACTTAACCCTGCTAACCTCCTCCAACATGGTTCCTGACCATGTTTAATTGAGGGAGGTTGTCAGACAGCATGTCCCATCTCCTAGGCCTCCCTTGGGCTTAGAGAAAGATGTGCTTTGTGGACAAGGTTATGGTCCAGATTTAAGACATTCTTGGTATCTTTCCTGTACACCATGCTATTAGGGCATGCAACTCTCAGCTCTGAGAAGTCGCACCCGCCCTGCTGTCTGTCTCCACAGGTGTACCCGCAGCCCCCAACCGCCCAATCGCACAGGAGAGGAGCTGCACCTCTGTCATCCTCCGCTGGCTACCCCCAGCCAGCACTGGGAACTGCACTATTTCCGGGTACACAGTGGAGTACCGCGAGGAAGGTGTGTTGCTCTGCTCTTCTATATCTACCTCCTCTTAGGAGGTCTTCAGAGTCGAGAACCTCAGGCTTCAAATATCTTCCCATTCACTGGTATCAGCCTGGCTAGGGCACCCTGGGAGTTTAGCACAGAAGCCTGGGGCCAGGCTGTATTTGCCCACGGTTCCCAAACGGAAACCTCTCTGGTGCCGTCCAGGCACAGCCACTAGGTGGCAGTGTGTCTTCATTGCTTTGTCCTGCTTATCCAGCTCAATCACACAGATGGGGCTACTGAGCCCATGTTACAGATGGGAAGCTAAAGCCTAAAGAGTAAAGAAACAGGCTGTTAATAAGAGGCGAGCTCCCACTAGACCCAGCTCTGTAGTTGGCTAATCTATCTTTTCTCCTAGACCAGAAAGCACGGCAGGATGAGCGGAGCTCTACCCCTCCTTCTCCAGATATACTCTACAACGTGTATACACACATATACCTTTAACTGTGGGGAAAGAAAGATAGTTTAAGCCAGGTGTGGTGGCGCACACTTTTAATCCTGGCACTCAGGAGGCATTGGCAGGAGGGTCTCTTTGAGTTCGAAGCCAGCCTGCTCTACATAAGTCAGCTGGAGCCAGCTACATAGTGAGACTCTGTAATAGTAATAATAATAATAATAATAATAAAATAATAATAACACACAGCTCCAAACCACATTATGAATAACCCAACTGAACCTAAAGCACCTGCTTGCTCCCCAAGACTGTTTGTTTTACTTTTCTTTCTATTCTAGCGTTATTTTAATTCTTTTTTCTTAAGGAGGAAGTGTGCAGTTATAAAACTATATTTCAGCCTTTTTCTAAAGCTGTCTGCAGCAGGCTATGCAGGGCCAGCCCAGGTGTGATTGCTGAGCCAAAAAGAAAAAAAAAGAAAAAAAAGAAAAAGAAAAAAAGAAAGCTGTTTCACTATTTCTGTGTTAAGTTCATAGTTCATCCCAGAAACGTAAGTTCTCATGGGCACACTGTTTAGTGTTTCTGAGGCGCCTACTTCTTCATCTGTCAGGCAAGATTAGTGCTCTGGTCATCACTGGGCTCTATGAACTTTAGCTGAAGTTAAAGGGGAGAATTGTGCCGTGCCCTGGAGTGTTTCCACATGTAATATGCCCCATGTGTGTTAATTTTTGTTTCAATTTCCAAAGGCATGTTTCCTCTCATTTTGTTCCTGACTTGTATTTTCTTCCGGCCTAATCACACTTCTGGCCACAGTTTCCCATGTGTAACCAATCAGTGCTAACTCCTCACCTTGCTCGTTTGAGATAGATTAGAACCAACTTCTTGCACCAGCTGTCATTTAGCCTGTTACTCAGGAAAACAGGGCCAAAATCCCCCACAACTGGTCTGGAGGCTTTCAGAGCCCGTGACCACGCTGTTCATTTCCCTGTCTTTGTTTGCTGAAGACCTTTGAAACAATGCCTTTGACTCTGACTCTCTCCATTTTCTAGGCCTTTGAAACAATGTTTCTGACTCTGTCTCTCTAGGTTCCCAGGTCTGGCAGCAGTCAGTAGCTTCGACCTTGGACACTTACCTGGTCATTGAAGACCTTAGTCCTGGGTGCCCTTACCAGTTCAGGGTCAGCGCCAGCAACCCCTGGGGAATCAGCCTTCCCAGTGAGCCCTCGGAGTTCGTGCGCCTTCCAGAGTACGGTGAGTCCCAGCAGACCCAGTCCCAGCAGACCGAGGACAGCTAGCCAATGGAAGCAAGGCGGTGGGCCACTGTAACTCCCATGGGGAGGTGTCTTGGGACCATGTGGCAGCTTCCATCAGACCACCTTTAACAGATCAGATGGAGTGTCTCAGGAGGTATCTCAGAGCCAACATTAGACCTACTACCCTTGCTGATCATATGCCTTTTGGGGTTCCTCAGGGGAGCCTCAAAGGATATACAGGAGACCTTTGTTACAGTGTGCTTTCTGGTTCTGGACCTCCTCTTAGATCTCTTGTGGAGTTCAAAGCCTGTTTTCCCCTGGGTGCCTCTGGCAGGCATGTGTTTTCCACTGTGTCAGGGACTGCTGGGCTCAACAACTTAAAACACCAAGAGGAAAGGAGGCCACTTCCAATGAAACCTTGACATTTGCCCCACCCTTCCAGAATCTGCTTTTCAACATGGATCTACATAAAATAGAAATTGGCTAAGACATATGTGTAACTAACTAAATGTGAATACATTACCAGTGTGGTTCTCACTTTGCCCACCTTGCTCACTGACCCACCTTCTCTGCCCATTTTGGTCCCAGAGACATTTTAAAAGAAGAAACTTGTTACTTCTGAGACCTGATCCCCAGCAGACACCCCAGCAGGGGTGTGTGTGTGTGTGTGTGTGTAACAAGGATTAACACGCCGTACAAGGTCAGAATCACCCAGGAGAACCAGTCCTGGGTAAAGTTCAATCAGGTCATATAGAGCAGCGGTTCTCAACCTGTGGGTCTTGAGCAGATACTCTGCATATCAGATATTCACATTACAATTCATAGCAACATGACAATTGTGAAGTAGCTATGAAATAATGGTATGGTCGGGGTCACCACAGCCTGAGGATCTGTATTAAAGGGTCAAAGCATTAGGAAGGCTGAGAACTATAGGAAAAGCCTGCAGAAGGACAAGGACAGTGATGTCAGGCAGAGAAGTCTCTAGAACACTTCGCCCACACTGCTTCCCTCTTTTCCCCCACGGCCTTCAGCTCACTCATCCTCTCTGCTGCCCATACCCCGAATTTTCACTGATTTTTCTAGTCCTCCCAGGGTTCCTCTTTCCGCCTTCCTATGTTTCTCTGACTTTTTGTGAAGCTATATTTCTGATCCTGTCCCACGATCTCCCTCTGTTTGAGGGAACGATCGGCTGCTTGACCCTGCCATATCCACCCCCGTTGGACATTTTTAAAATAACAGTCCAGAGAATCACAGCCTTTCACCACTGGGTGGCCGTGAAAGAGTATTTAGTCATAAGAACTTCCCTGAGGTTATTATGCTGAAATATCTTCGTAATGTCACATGTGGATTCTCTCTCTCTCAAAGATGCAGCTGCTGACGGTGCCACCATTTCTTGGAAGGAAAATTTTGATTCTGCTTACACGGAACTGAACGAGATTGGCAGGTAAGGATACCATCCATCTCACAACAGGAGAATGACTGGCTTGGTTTGTTGGTGTTTCTTTCGATTTTTGTCTCTTTTGGTTGGAAAACAGCTAGGGCATTCCTGGGAATGTTCTTCCATTTTTTTCTTTACTGGAGTTGGAAGCTTGCCTTGTTGTAAGAAAAACTTAGCTTTTTCTTTGTTTCATTTTGGTTTGGTTTGGTTTGGTTTGGTTTGGTTTGGTTTGGTTTGGTTTTGAGACAGGGGCCCTGGCTATCCTGGAACTCACTCTGTAGACCAGAATGGCCTTGAACTCAGACATCTGCCTGCCTCTGCCTTCCCAGTGCTGGGATGAAAGGCATGTGACACCAGGCCAGGTGTAATATAAGATTTTTAAACCTCAAAATTTTCCCAGAAGTGTAATTTTAGTTACATGTCTCTAATTTTGATCTATGATATTTTCATTATCATTGTATCTGTGTATTTTTCGACTATGGCTTATTTCTTGAACCAATTATAATGAGTTATAAGTACTATAAAATGCTTTGATATATGTAAGATTTAAGTTATATTTTGTTACTCACTTCTAATTTCATTGCACTGTAATCAAAGAACTTGCTCAAACTTGCTCTGTGGGTAAAGCATGGCAAAATTTTATAAAGATGTTTTTGTATTTGAGATTAGTAGATAAGAACACTGGCTACTCTTCCACAGGACCTGAATTCAATCCTAGCACCTACATGGTGGTTCACAACCAAGGGTTCTCTCTTCTAGCCTCTGGGAGCATTGTACACACATGGTGCACAGACATGCATGTAGGCAAAATAGCCATACACATAAAATTTTTTAAAAGGGAATTTTTTTAAAGTTTCATATATTCATTTTACTTTCTTTTTTTAAAATTAATTTATTTTATGTGTATGAATTTTGACTGTGTATGTCTGTGCACCACATGCATGCCTGGTCCCTGTAGAGGCCAGAAGAGGTTGTTGGATCCCCTGAAATTGTAGGTATGGATGGTTGTGAGCCACCATGCGGGTGCTGGGAACTGAACCCCAGTCTTCTGCAGGAACAAGGGCTCTTAACCACTAAGCCATCTCTCCAGCCCATCGTTCTCTGTGCAGAAGTATATTCTGTCTAGAAAAGAAAACAAACCCATACTTGATGCTCCAAATAGCACAGAAATATCTTGGCTAAAAACTTGTTTTAGTTTACCTTTGAGGTTTGAAAGAGCCTAGGATGATGAGAAAGTAGAGATGGCTTTTTAAATAATAATAATATCATAATTGAAAGTACAGAAGGAAAGATTTCATTTCATTATGTATTCATATGTGTGTATGTGTATTATGTTGTGGGGGGAGCAGTGCACACATGCCACATCCCATGTGTGGACGGCACATGTGTAGAGGTCAGGGACAAATTTGTGGAGTCAATACTCTCATGCTTTTATGTGAGTTTCAGGCACCGGGCTTAGGCTGTCAGGTCTATGTCTTCAGATAGCAGGTGCCTTTATGCCCTGAGCCAAATTACCAGTCCCAGGAGGAAATTTCTTTCTTTTTTTTTTCTAATTTATTTGTTTTTATTTTATGAGCACGGTTAAGTGCTGCACAGATGTATATGCACCACATATGTATCTGGCAAAGAAAAGGGCATAAGATACCTTGGAAGGTATAGAAAGTTGTGAGCAGCCTTGTGGATGCTGAGAATGAAGCCATCACTCCAGCCCCAGAAAGATTTCTAATATTGCTTGATCTCTCTTCTTCAAAATGCTTGGGACCAGAAGCGTTTCTGCACTAAGGATGTTAGGAACTATGTACATGTACACAAAGAGATGTCTTGAGTCTGGGACCCAAGTCTAAAAGTAGCCACCTGTATTTCATGCACTCCTTTGCCTGAAGGTGTCTAGTAATGTGGCAGTGTACCTGTACTTTGTCACTCACCGTGTGAAGTCAGCTGTAGAATTTTCCACAGTAATTCGATGTCTGCACACGAAGGGTGTCAGATTTTAGAGCATTTTGGATTTTGGATTTTTGGATTAGGAACACTCAACTTGTAAGATGTTACTGTCTCAGCGATGCACCTGGGCATGTGTGCACATGCACGTGCATGTGTGTACCTGTGGACACACACACACACACCCTAACATATTCTGGTAAATGATGCCCTGATGACTGATGAACCTTGGAAACCACCCCCTCCTTTGTCTCGCAGAGGCCGTTTCTCCATTGTAAAGAAATGCATTCACAAAGCAACCCGCAAAGATGTTGCTGTGAAATTTGTGAGCAAAAAAATGAAGAAGAAGGAGCAGGCTGCGCACGAGGCCGCCCTGCTCCAGCATCTGCAGCACCCTCAGTACATCACTCTCCATGACACCTACGAGTCCCCCACGTCCTACATCCTGATTTTGGAATTGTGAGTACAGACATAATATCTCTAGTGGGGTCCTCATCTGCCTGGGTTCTCCATTGCCTACAATTAATGGACAAGAGTCACATTTCATTCCGTGCCTTATGGTTTATAAAGTGTCCTATGGACCATGTTTTCTTTCAGCTCCAGCTTTATATTAATGTAGTTCTCACTCTACAGACTAGAGAAATCAAGAATGGAGAAGGTCTTTAAAGCAATCTCAATGAAAGCATGGGTGGAGAATCCATCCTTTTATTGGATCCATACAGTAGATCTTGAAACCATGTCTTCTCACTATGCTTTTCCTAGTTTTTCTAAGCTTCATTTCATGTTTCATATTTATGGGGTACAATGTTTCATTGAATGTATACATTGTGTAATCATCAAACCAGAATATTATCATGAGTTGTTTCTTTGTAACGAAAACACTTTGAAAAACAATTTCTCTTCTCAAGATATTGAAATATATTAACAGTTCATATTGTTAACTCTGGTTAACCATACTATAAACTAGATCACCAGAACTTATTTCTCTTCCCTAGCTGTAATCTGTATTTCTTACCCTTATTTTCATTTTCTTCCTATTATGTACTCTCAGGCTTGGCTCATTTAAGAAGACTTTCCTAGTGGTTGACTGATTGACAGCAGTGGTGTTGGAACAAGAGAAGTTTATCTATCAATCTATAGCCATAGCACCCCAATCTACTACCTAGAATTTTCCATCTAAGACATTTCTGGAATGGCAGATTATCTAGATATCAAATGTAGAAAGATATAGCCTTTTTCATTAATTCATTTGTTTATTTACTTTATATCCCAATCAAAACTTCTCCCTCCTCTCCTCCCCACACCCCCCCCCCCCAACCCTTGCTAGGGACCAACCTTGGCTTGGGAGAGGAATTCTGAGAGAAGGGGTGTCTGAGAGCTTCGAAAACAAACAACTCGAAGTTCATTGTGTATAGCTTTTTGATACCCGACCTAAGCTTCGGGAATGGGCTGCACTACCAGCCCTTGCCCAACTTCTCTTGAATCCATGGATAAAAAACACACATACACAATTGTTCATTTTTAACTTGCCTTCTTGGCACAATTGCTAGGTGCTACTTATCTCCTGTCTGGAAAAGCATGCCCTTATCAATACTCTTTTTGTTTTTTTGTTTTTCGAGACAGTGTTTCTCTGTGTAGCCCTGGCTGTCCTGGAACTCACGCTGTAGACCAGGCTGGCCTCGAACTCAGAAATCCACCTGCCTCAGCCTCCCAAGTGCTGGGATTAAAGGCGTGCGCCACCACCACCCGGCCCTTATCAATAATCTTAGCTCCAACCTCCCACCTGCCCCTACTTTAGTCGGTCAGATGAATCTAGTCACTACTAAACATCTCTGACAACCCCGCCTATAAGAGCGGCCACCACTCCTCCTGAGACATTGCCTGGCTCTTCGTCTCCCTGCTTGCCTCCAATGACATGGAAGTCCCTCCCGTCCCTTCTGACCAGCAATTGGCTCATGGCTTTCTCTACTGACAGATCAAGAACCAATTGGTGAACAGGACCTTAGCTTCAGAACCGCCCCTACAGAAATCAAATTGTGGGTTCAAGCTGTCAGCCTAGGTTCTGTTGAAATGGCTTTCCAGACTGCTGTGTGTGTGTGTGTGTGTGTGTGTGTGTGTTCTACTCTGTTCTAGACAGCATTTTCTTCCTTTCTAAAGAACTTTCTGGTTGCGAGAGCTCTCTCTGCTAGTAAACATTCTAAAAACTATCTGAATAGTTCATGGATTTTCTAACCAAAGTCAGAAAAGCTGCTATAAAAAAATTATTGGATCTTCTAACCAAGTCAGAAATCCTGTTAGAAAAAAAAAAATCTTGAATAGCTTTTTTCTCTCTCTCCAGAGATTTCAGACAGCTCAGCTCTTGAAAGAGAAAATTCTAAAGAACTGCTATCACATTCTGCTTAGCTCATCTCATGCAGACCAAAAGCCCATTTTTTAAATTTGTATATCAATTCAGTCATTTACATTAAGTTACCTTTTGGTTATCATATAAGACAGCATCCCTGTGACCCCAGACCTTTAATTCTTAGGAACCAGCAAGCATACATTTTTTTCTTAACGTTGCAAGAGAACTCAGAGATCTGCCTGCCTTTGTTAAACATAGATGATTAGCTAGCTGGGTGGGACCCTGTCCTGAAGTCACCATTTCTACCACACCAGGGCTTTGACTCGATGTGCCCCAGGCTGACCTTGGACTTAGGAACTGGCTTGCCTTTGTGTCTGTCTGTCTGACAAGCTGGCTCATTAATGCAGCTGCCTGTGTTCCTTTAGATTGTGAATCTAGTAATTCATATTGCATCCTTATATTTTTACATAGTTGAGAACTCATGTATTTAGAGCTCTTTTCCATAGCCTTAAGGGCTGTCCTGAAGGTCCCAGTGTTTACCATTTTGCTGAGACATAGCCACACCCTCGACTCCTGTGCTGTTTCTAATTATCATGGAGTCATTAATGTTAACAGGGAGGACATTCCTCAGAAGGAAAGAATTCTCCACTGTTACATTATTACACAAACAAGCCTTACACACACAGCAGCCATTGACACTCATAGAGGCTCACACCAGGGCCCTCTCCCAAGGGCAAGAACGATGTCACTCTGTCCCCACCAAGACCACACTGGGGTTGGCACCCCTCCCTTTTTCCCAGTGTAAGGAGGCATCCCATGGATACAACAGCCTGCCTTGGCATTTCAATTTGCAGTAGGACTAGGCACAGAAAGATACAGCTCTTATCCTTAGGGGCTGTAAGTGCAATAGTTAAGACCAAGAGATAAATGATGCTTTAAATATGGCATGGGAAATACCAGAGACCATACATGTCTTAGTCAGAGTTTCTATTCCTGTACAAACATCATGACCAAGAAGCAAGTTGGGGAGGAAAGGGTTTATTCAGCTTACACTTCCACATTGCTGTTCATCACCAAAGGAAGTCAGGACTGGAACTCAAGCAGGGCAGGAAGCAGGAGCTGATGCAGAGGCCATGGAGGGATGTTACTTACTGGCTTGCTTCCCCTGGCTTGCTCAGCTTGCTTCCTTATGGAACCCAAGACTACTAGCCCAGGGATGGCATCACTCACAATGGGCTCTCCCACCCTTGACCACTAGTTGAGAAAATACCTTACAGCTGGATCTCATGGAGGCATTTCCTCAAGGGAGGCTCCTTTCTCTGTGATAACTCCAGCTTGTATCAAGTTGACACAAAACCAGCCAGTACAATACATTACTCAGGGCTATGAGAGCATAGAACCGTGCTTTGTTTGTTGGATGTGATCTTCAGGGAAGCAAGGCCTGAGTGGAACCACGTGCTCAATCTTGCTCTGCCTGTAGTGGTCAATAGGGGTAACTGGTGCAACCCTCCTCTACCAGAAAATCGAGATTTCCATTCCCTCATCTCAGATGGATGCAGGCTGGAGAATAGCTCTAAGGAGGGTGGGGCGGTTGATCCTTTCTGGGCTTGGGACAGTGTTGCTGTAAATGTCCCCCTTATTTGTTCTAAGTATCTCCTGGAGCTCCATGTGATGAGCACAGCACCACTCCTTTCTGCTCTTGCCTCTCTTGCTTCATAACTAGAAGGTCAGAGGGAAGGAGGGAGCCTTCCAGGGACTCCATCCTTTTCACCTATCAATAAAATAGAAGGGTCCCATAGCAAGGAACAAATTAAAGGAGAAAACGAAGACTGCTATGCAAGACGGCCATGCAGGTTTCAGCTACAGTCGAAAGTTATTCCTATACTGGATCACGCTACTTGACATGGGCATTTCCTGAGATGTATCTCAAATGACCCACTTCATGTTAAAGGTTTGATCACTTCTTGTTACAAAAGGGCACAGGGAACCTAGAAATAGCTACTGTTTATTCAGCACTGTGTGTTACTTCTCTCTTTCTGTGATGAGACACCATGACCAAGGCAACATATAGAAGAAAGAGTTTATTAGGGGCTTACAGTTTCAGTGGGTGAGTCCATGACCATCATGGTGAGGAGCATGCAGGCAGGTGTGCATGGTTCTAGAGCTGTAGTTGAGAGCTTACAACTTGACTCACAAGCACAAAGCAGGAAACTAACTGGGAATGGTATGGGCTTTTGAAACCTTCAAAGCTTGCCTCAGTGCCGCACCTTTGCCAACAAGGCCACGCCTCCTAATTCTTCCCAAACAGTTCCAGCAACTGGGGACCAAGTTTTCAAACATATGAGTAGGTCTTATTTTGCCATTGATGTTGCTGTTGGCAGCCAGTTGCTATCCCCACCTTAAAAGATGGTACCTTTCAGGGAAGCCAAAGCACAGGGAGTTTAAGTGATTGCCTACAGCCACCAGTTGGTAAGAGGCAGAACCAGAATCCAAATCTGCATATGGCTGGCTCCACTTATCCCAGTTTCAGTCTTTAAAAGTTGGCAAACTGTCAGAAAGGTGAAGGAGTTAAGAAGAGATCAGATATGTCGAGCACAAAGCTTTCCACCTTCACACTTCTCCCATCTAAAAATGCTAGAAGTGAAAACACCTTTAACATGTATGAGGCTCACTATAGGCACCAGACTTTTCTTTTCCTTCAACCTAACCTCTTAAAGCCAGGTTAGACCTTAAAGCCAACAAAACAGTGTTCTGTAAGCAAAGCTATAAGAATTTCTCCTGTGGCATAATGCATTTTTAACTTGATTCATTCTAGTTCTGAATGTGGCACTTACTTTGGGCTCTAAAATACATGTGTGTTGAAACACTAAACTTTATTAATAAGAGACCTCATAGAGATTCTTAAGCAATATACATGGGTCATTTCTCTATTTATCCACCCCCCTCCCCCTTGCTTTCAGGATGGATGACGGCCGACTCTTGGACTACCTTATGAATCACGATGAGCTGATGGAAGAAAAGGTAGCTTTCTACATCCGAGACATCATGGAAGCTCTGCAGTACCTTCACAACTGCAGAGTTGCACATTTGGACATAAAGGTAATAAAAAATCAGTGCCTGGTGCAGTGAAATAGATGAGCTCAGCTCACCAGCCATTTCCTTAAGGAATACAAATGTGAATTTCTTTTTATTGTTGTTGTTTCATTTTGTTTTTATAAAGACAGAGTTTCTCTGTGTAGCCCTGGCTGTCCTGGAACTCACTCTGTAGACCAGGCTGTCATCGAACTCAGAGATCCGCCTGCCTCTGCCTCTCAAGTGCTGGGATTAAAGGCGTGTGCCACTGCTGCTCAGGAAAAGTTTGAAATTTCTTTTGTCTACTTACTGTGACATCATGTGACTATTAAACTAGAACTAGACTTTCACCCTACTTAAGTGCATTGTTCAGGAATGAAAAAAGAACACACCACAGAGATGGTGGCACCTGGGGTAAGAGAAGGCATGAAAGTTTTAACCAAGTAGTCTAACTTTATAGATATCACTTAATGTCCTGTTCTCCTTCATTCTGTAAAAGAAAGGAATTTATGAGGGCTGGAGAGGTGAGTCAGTGCTTTAGACACAAGTTCTTTTCCCAGCACCCACATTGTTGGGCTCACAGCCACCTGCAACTCCAACTGTAATGTATCCAGTGTTTTCTTATGGCCTCCAACACACCCACATGGAATACACTCATAAAGATACATACACATAAAAAAATAATTTTTTTCAAGAAAGGGTTTCTCTGTGTAGCCCTGGTTATGCTGGAACTCACCCTGTAGACCAAGCTGGCCTTGAACTCATAGATCCACCTGCTTCTGCTTCCCAAGTGCTGAGATTAAAGGCCCATGTTACCACCACCCAGAAATGCGCACACACACACACACACACACACAGTATGTGTATACACACATACACAGTTACTGAGAAGCTTCTTTTTTCTTAAAAAGCTATTTCTTTTCTTGATTCACTGCAAAAACAAAGGGTAGGTAAGAAGGTAAGCTCTTCTGGAATAGGTGTATGACTTAGTAGTAGAACACCTGCTTAGCATGCATAAGGTCCTGGGTTGGCTCTCTAACACTGGGGTGAGAAAGTACAGGCTGGGTGCAGCAGCTCTTACTCATAAGCCCAGCAGTCAGGAGACAAAGACAGGAGGATCTCTATACGTTCCAGGTCAGTCTGGTATAAATAGTAAGTTCCAGGCCAGCCAGGAGTATACAGTTAGTCCTGTACCCCTTCCCCGATGCTAACCAACTTATCTAAAGTGCCACGTAAGCCCAGAGTTTAGTGAGTTTGAAACCTCCCTTGCCTTTGCATAGGGAATATTCCACATGCACAAACTGAACCAAAGAATAATAGAACTGTGTTAGCTAACCGACTCCAGCTTGGGGTCAACAAAGATCTGATCTTGCCTTTCTTGTCCCTGCCTTCCTGGGTCCCTGTAGCCTGAGAACCTGCTTATTGACCTCCGGATCCCAGTACCTCGAGTGAAGCTTATCGACTTGGAAGATGCTGTCCAGATCTCAGGCCACTTCCACATCCACCATCTGCTGGGGAACCCTGAGTTTGCTGCCCCCGAAGTGATCCAAGGCATCCCTGTCTCACTGGGCACAGACATCTGGAGCATCGGGGTTCTGACATATGTCATGCTTAGTGGGGTCTCCCCCTTCTTAGATGAGAGCAAAGAGGAGACCTGTATCAACGTGTGTAGGGTGGACTTCAGCTTCCCCCATGAGTACTTCTGCGGTGTGAGCAACGCTGCCAGGGATTTTATCAACGTAATCTTACAGGAGGACTTCCGGAGGCGGCCCACGGCAGCCACATGCCTGCAGCATCCCTGGCTACAGCCCCACAATGGCAGCTACTCTAAGATCCCCTTAGACACCTCCCGTCTGGCCTGCTTCATAGAACGCCGCAAGCACCAGAATGATGTGCGTCCCATTCCCAATGTCAAGAGTTACATCGTCAACAGGGTGAACCAAGGGACCTAGCTATCCCATAACCCCCTGCGGTTTCACATAGAAGTGCAGTGTGAACCAAAGCAAGACTAAGCGTGTCTGTAAATAACTCTGTTCATCATTTCACTCCATGTGGTTCTCTGGACTGAGAGGTGGTCCTCTTAAACCTTGTCTGTGGTTGCGTGGGGTCTGAGCATCGTGAAAGTCACCTTAATCCCAGGAGCATTCCAGAAGGTCATGCTGAAGAAGTAAAGATACAGAGTTACAGAAAGTATTAAAAGAAAGGGCAAGGCTAACAAGATAGAACTTGGTATAAAAATGTTAATTGTACATTCCAAAATGAGCAGTTTAAGTGGGCAAGCAGTACACCCACTGAGCAGTATAGTAGGTTTCTGATTCCATTGAAAATTTAAGCAAAAAAAAAAAAAAAAAAAGTTCTATTTAACAGAGATGTCAGCTATTCTGCTTTCGATGGCTTAGATATAGTTTCTTAACAGGATACATATACACATACAATATAATAGATCTCATTCAGGTTTCAGAGTTTTATAATATAGAGTTCTATATGAAATCAATCATAAGTAACTTTGAGTGCTCCCGTTAAGACAGTAATTTATTTACCGAAGCATCGCATTATTTTGACTAAGCACAATTAGATGACAAGTTTTTTAGAGCATTTTATAAATCTTGTATAGAGATCTTTTATCAAAACCTGTGTATTAAGAGAAAGCAATGCGACCCTTTTGTGAGCTGTGAATGGGATATTTTTTCCTCCATTATGGGTTGTTTGAATAAGATAGGTTCTGTGTATCAAAGCTTCCCCTCTGAACTCACTGGCAGCTCAGAGTTCCTCCTGTGGGAAAGACTGCCAGGAAATAAATCCAAATCTAGTAAGAATGTGGAGGGGGTGGGGGGTGTTTTTATAGCCACCCTGGGCCTGCCATAGGTAAGTGAATATCACAAGTTCGGACAGAAGGGCACATGGAAACTTTTCCTACAGTTCCTGTGAACAGCGTAGCAGCTCTTTCTGATTTCATAGCTGTAGAATACAGTTTTCAGAAAGTTAGCTTGCTTTATTTATTTATCCTAACCCCTCATGAAGCTTCGGGGTGCTCACCAAAAGGAGGCAGCCATCAAAGCCTTTGAAAGGCTCATCCTAAGTCCTTCCTGAAGCCATGGAGCAAAGCCTGACCTATCACTTTAACACAGCATGGGGTTTTAACTGTGATAGCAATACCTATCACCACACAGCCACCAATGTCTCTGCACTAAAAGGACCAATTATATTCTGAGGCCAGTGCCGCTTTCTCCTTACAAGATTTTGCCCGGTGCCCTCCGGAGGGAAACCAAATTAACCAGGGCACTTCATGGTTTTTTTGTTTTGTTGGGTTTTTTTTTTTTTCTTCTTCTTCTTCTTCTTCTGTTGGAAGGGGGGAGTGGGGGAATGTTTGGTTTTTTGTTTTTGTTTTTTAATTATTTTCTGTTTGTACACGACTCACCCTTTGTTTCCTAGCGTGTGCTTTAAAAATTGCTTTGATGCAAATAATATTCTAAATATATATATATATATATATATATATATATATATATATATATAACTGAAATGTTTATGTAAATTGGGTTTCATGTCATCGTGTCACTCCTGCTAGTAGGAACTGAGAAAACTGAAATTATGTAACAGGAATCTGGGAAGGGAAAAACAGAACTGCAAAACTGTTTAAACCATTTAAAGGAGACATGATGGGAACTGTCTAATTTTAATGTATAAAACACTTATTCCCATGGTGGGAATATAGAATTAAAATACTCATCACACTCCCCCCATCAGTTTCAAAGTCAGATTACTCATCGTCCATCCTCCATCTCAATTCATCCAAGATTATAGGGAAATAAATCAGTAGAAAGTAAAAAGCAATAAGACTAGCACCTAGTATTTTGGGGGTTAACCAAATATGTGGAAACCGACTCTGACTGTAGTTTCTTTGTCTTCGGGTGGCCCTGGGTCAGCAGGCCTCACTCCCTCAGAGCTTACCTTCACATATTTTCATTTAAACCATGATGAATACACAAAGCATGCTTACTAAAAATTTTTTTAAAACAATAAACATGTCTTTATTAAGAAACGTAGCATTAAGGAGGAAAGCCTTGGGCCAGAGGGCTTATTGTAAGATAAAATGCAGGCTCTGAGGAATCCAAAGATCCGGAAAGTGACATGGCCAGGTCCGTTCTGTCCACTTGTCCACTATGGCTGTCTTGAAAGAAGGGCTTCCTGCGGAGTCACTTAGAATTGTTCTGACCGGTCAAGTTTCTGCTAGGGAGGGAACAGAGCCTAGGACAGTGGTGTTCAGACATGACAGAAGGGCCATATTGAAAAGATGTTGTATGTGGCAGAACTCTGTGGAGAGCCAAGTTTTCACAGCTGTGTTTGTGTCAGAGGTGGGATGGTCTAGACATGGGGCCACATGGAATTGCCCCAGGTACACAGGGAAGCCAGGAAAGGAAAGGGACGTGACTGTGTTAATGGCAGCTCAAGTACACCTGTAGAAGTAGTGGAAGCTTCGGGGGCTTACTGAGAGAAAGGGGGCATTCTTTGTGTAGTTTGGTGAGTGAAGTGAACAGGGAAGTCCCTGTCTACGAAGCACCTGGTCCCTCCATTAGGGGCCAAGATAGTCTTGGCTGGAGAATTCTCCCTAGCAAGATGGGAATTAGGAGAAACCCCATTGACAGGGCAAGGAAATATAGTTTGGAGTACAGTTGTGCTCAACGGTGGCTGGAGAAGAAGAACCCAGGACCACTCTTCTGTACCTGTTTTCACAGGGAGACTTAGAACTAAGAGAGAAGGGGGAGGAGGAGAGAATCTCCCACTCCTAATACCCTCCCAGTTGTTCTTGGGGAGAGTGAGCTGCCACTCTCCAAGTCGAAGATTTCTTGTTTGGGTTCTATTCACCATCTTGAGCTCCTTTGTTTTGTGTTAAAAGGGTGGGGGTACAGACAGATGGAAAAGATCAGGGCCAATCCAGTGTCCCTGATGACAGCTCTAATAATTTTTGCACCATTTACATTTGTTTGAAATTAAACAGATTACTACCCACTTATAACTGAATATGGTTAAAAACTGTTAGGACAAAGGGAAAAACAAACCCATCGTAATGTCGGATGTGTCCTTCAGGTGTCTCCCAGCCATCAGCAACCTGAGTGGGGGTAGAGGAGGCAGAGGGGAAAGCTGGCTTCAGCTTTGTGCCTCACAAAGCCTTTATCAATCATAGTGCCTTTCAGAGGGGAGGTGGAGAGTGAAGTTCAATTACATTTCGATTTGCTGATACTGCAGTCTGTTTTCCCTTAGGTTTAAGATATGTTTTAAATGAGAATATCTGAATGTAGAATGGGAACAGGCCTTTTTGGGTCTTCATCTCAGCTATTCCACACTCATTCTTTCTTCCAGGGAGTCTTTTGTTGTTTTCTGACCCAAATGTCCCCATTGATAAAATGGAATTTGGGGAGAAGAAGAGAGAACATTAATCTCTTAAGAATGTTGAGAAAAATATCCTTGTTGACACATCTATATGATATTTTGATTTTCTTCAAGTGCTACACACTGCCAGTGCTTAGAATTTTATTGACAGTAACTTTGAACATTCCAGTTTCCCTCAGTCTTATCTTTGGGTACCGTTTACAAACTCCTGAGGTTAACCTCTGTAAATTGCTTCTCATTTGGAAGGTCTGGGTCCTCCCCGTATACATGTTGTTTGTTCTTACCTTATAATTTCCACCCTTTAAGAGCTTGTCTACAGAAAAGGGTTTGGGAGAGCTGAGGAGGCCTTAAATGCCCATAAGCTGTTTTCTTCAGTATTTCTTAGGGTAGACATGAGAGTCTGATGCTTTCCAAGCCAGCCAGCCATTTCTTTCCCTTCCAAGCTTTATGTTGGGGTTGGGGGCGGACAAAGAAGAATCCAAATAGCTACTTTACTCATTGGAAGGGCAGATGTGAGAATCCAATACACTCCCTTGTCACAATTCATTTCTTTAGAGTCCCACAGGAATCTTCTAGAAAAGGCAAGTGATACCCACAGTGGGAAAGAGAATTAGATGTTAGAGAAAGAGAACTTTGGCTCTGTTCATCCAGAGTTGTCTTCTGTTGTCTCCAAACCTCTATGTCTATGGACTGACCACTCATCCTTCTTTCTTTTCTTGCCTATCTTGAAAAACATGGCAGGTTAGATTTTTGAGAAAATGATAGAGAAAATGCAATCTAAAGTAAATGGGGGTTATTTTTCTGTGTTAATAGAAACTCTCTCCTCTATACCTGATAGAGGGTAATCAATTGAACACAAAGGGTCTCTGTAGTAGACAGTGGGTTTTGAGGAACGTAGACCATATTCTGTCCTTGCCTGGGTAACGTTACACTGGAGTCTGGGTTAGGCAAACATATATAAGCTTTCAACAGATTTATTTATTTATTTATTTAAAAAAAAACACACCTCATGATTTTTTTGTTATTTGAAATCTAAAGACCTTTAGGGAAGGAATTATTAGACCGAGAATAGGCGAAAGGAAACGCTCACATAGATCCCACTGACAGAAAAGAGGATACTATGATAGTAATTATTTTCTGAAAATGGTAAGTCTCTCACTCTCATTCATCTTAAAGAGCTCAAAGGGGCTGAAATTTATCCATAGACAGACTTTTTAAAAATAGGAAATGTTTTTAATGAAAAATCCATATGGAAATTGAATACAGAAATATCATATGGCCATATTTGTTATGAAAGACATTTTTCTCTTATTTTTTTAAATATAAGTTGTTATGGGAGAAGAATACGGTCATTCCACTACAGTGCTTTAATCTTAAATGATATTAATTAAAAGGCTAAAATTAACACTCCTGGGCTACTGTCAAGAACTTCCAAATTGTGGTCAGATCTCGTTTTTTTTATCTGAATGACCAACCCAACAGTTCAATCAGATAACCTACTTCACAAGGGGGAAGAGCAAGGAAAAGTGCAGATAGCAAGTCTTAGGATTCCTGAATGTTAATTTAACCAAGTAAATCTGCCAGTGCAGGGATAGGAGCTGCAGCAATCCCCCACTTCCATCAAGAACTGAGTCCATGAAGACCGTTACTGTGACCTCAAAGACGGTGGCTATGAATCTCAAGTTAACAAAACTTCCGTCTTCTCTTACTAACTTAAGCCATATCTTTCACCTCTGTGTTTGATTTAAAAAAAAAAAAAAACAAAAAACAAAAAACAAAAACCCTGGTGCTTTTACTTCTGTTTCTGTTGAACTTCAGACTACTCTGTGGGAAAGTAAGTCAAACTAGAAGAGGGATAAATAGAAAGACTGTTGAAAACTAGACATACCCTTGTGAAAATGCTATTTATGCAAAGAACAGCGTCAATGGAGGGCAAACTGTTGGAAAATATGGATATATGTACATCTGTACATGTATATAGTGTATAATATGTATGTATATGTTATTGCTCATATGCAGAAATCTATCCATTTTCAGGCAGCCCAGGTGGGTCAGTTTTTCTACTGGAAAACCATTTAGGACCATTCAAAACCATTAGGGATAATACATGGAGAATTCTAGTCACATGGGAATTAATTTGCTGATTTCTGAAGTCCACATGGCCAAATGAACAAAGTATGAAACACATTGAGACTATAATTTATGTGATTCTGTTTACTCAAAAGTCTATATTTGAATTCTTTTGTGTGTGTGTGTGTTTGGATTTTTTGTTTGTTTGTTGAGACAGGGTCCCTCTATGTAGGCCTGGCTGTCCTGGGACTCACTCTGTAGACCAGGTTGGCCTTGAACTCACAGAGGTCTGCCTGCCTCTGCCTCCTGAGTGCTGGGATTAAAGGTATATGCCATTATGCCTGGATAATATTTGAAGTTTAATATCTGATTTTCAAATTGGGCCAACACTTCTTGGTTTTGAGTGATCCCTACCCCCAAAGCCTTTTGAGAATTTGTGGTGGGCTTCTCTGGCCATCCACATAAAAGGCCTTATCCATAAGTGGACAGGTTTCCCCATAGTGACCATTACACATATACATATAAGTACATATTTACATCAGACTTGTGACAATTGATTTAAAAATCACTCCACAGTATTGGTAAATAGCTCTATATTTTCAAGGTGCAGAAGAATTCCACAGCCTTAATTATTTCAGTGTCTTGCTGGTCTGCCTTAAGTGTATCTTCTGGGGTTTTTGGGTTTTGGTTGTCTTATTATTTTAACTTTCCCTGCAGTTGTTCATTTTGTATGCACATGATGTTGTTTTGTAAAGGTAGCTTGTAAATATTTTATTTGTAAGTCTGACAGTCTGACTCACTCATGCGTAATGTTGTAAAGTGCCGACCTGCTGTCTTGTTATTATTACTGCAGTAAACGTTATAAGTTGTGGATGAAACTTCAAAATGTACATTTCACATGTTATGCATTCCTATAAATATAATATACTGAAGATACTATTTTAGTCGCGTCCCCCCTTTAAAATGTTATAACATGTCTGTGTGTGTGTGTGTAGGTCTGAGGACAGTCTGCAGGAGCTGGTTCTCTCCTTCCACCATATGGGTCCAGTAGACTGAATGCAGGTCGCCAGACTTGGTGGCAAAGTCTTTTCACCCACTGAGCCACCACTTACTGGCAGTTGTCTTTTTTTCTAACTAAAACTTCTGCTCTTTCTCCCTCCACCCCTGGGGGAATTGTTGTCCTCTCTTTCCCCCCAAATATTTGAAAGCCTGGCAAGCTTTTAAAAAAAAATCACATCAGTGGACCAGCAAAATGGCTCATTGGATAACAGCGCTTGTTACTGTTGGATTCTAAGGATCCAAACGCACGGGGTGCACTCTCCCAGAAATACTCACAGAAGGGACTCGCTGCAATCGCATGGGGTTTATTGATGAATTGATAATAGCCGGTACTGGGGTTCTTTTGTATGAAGGCAAGAAGAACTCTGAGCCAAAATTGAGGGAAGCATTTATACCATATTCACAGGGCTCATAAAGGCAGTTATACAATTACTTCTTAAACATTAACCATAAAGGCCAAACTCTAACAGCAGTTCTCAGGCTCAGTTGTTAAGTAACTAACAAAGAAGGTCAGCTTAGGTAGCTGCTGTTTACCCAGGTTTTAATGTGCTAAAGGCTAATAAACTCCTATCTTGGGGTCTTTCTTCCTCTGGAATGTTTGTTGAGCCTCTGAAATGTGCTTCTCCTGGATGTGTCCCTGGGGGAAGTTAATGTTTGAGTTTAAAACCAAAATCAGAGTTTTTTTTTTTTAATTAATTCTAAGTTTCTACATTACCAAGTCTGAGGATTTGAGTGTGACCCACAGGCCTACATAATGAATGGACAGCATCAACTGCCATGGAATCTCACAGGTTTATGCACACAGGTTGGTGGGAGGCTTCTGTCAGTGTCTGCAGGTGACACACAGGTGGGAATGGAGCTGGTCTATAGTATCTAGTCAATGGACAGCACACCGAGATGACAGTCTGATTTGGCGATAAGAACAAGAGTATTTTAACATTTGAATTCTACTTAATCAAGGCTTTACTGAAGTTACTGGTAATGAGAAAAAACCCATCAAAACAATGAGTTTTACTGGACACGGTGGTGAATACTTTTAATTCAAGCACTCAGGAGGCAGAGGCAGATGGATCTCTGTGAATTCGAGGGCAGTCTGGGCCTTCACTATAGAGTGAAGTCTAGGTCATGCAGGTCTACACAGGGAAACCCTGTTTCAAACACAAAACAAACGCAAGAATATATGGGGTTTTCTACACTGGGAGTTTAACACAATCTCTTTAGAGAACACAAAGAGTATAAAATTAAATCTCCCAGTCTGTTTTGTTTGATAAGCAGCATTTCTTTTTGTTTGTTTGTTTTTTGAGACAGGGTTTCTCTGTGTAGTCCTGGCTGTCCTGGAACTCACTCTGTAGACCAGGCTGGTCTCGAACTCAGAAATCTGCCTGCCTCTGCCTCCCAAGTGCTGGGATTAAAGGCATGCGCCACCACCGCCCGGCTGCATTTCTTTAAAATGGGAAAATATAGTCTTAAGGGATTGCTGTTATTATTGTTGTTATTATTGACACAGGCTCACTAGATACCTAGGTCAACCTTGAACTTGGAATCCTCCTGCATCAATTCCTAAGTACCTAGGACTACAGGAGTTCACATAACCAGCTAAGAGATGTGTAAACCAAATATGCTTGGGTTTTCAAACTGCCCAACATTATCCTTCCAGATACCCGATACTGTCAGTTCATCCTCCCTAACTCGTCCCACCCTTCTTCATCCAGTACACTTCAAGTGGTCTAAAGGAAGTAAGCACGCGTTTCTTTGCCAGCCTCTGAGTGCACAATAACCTGCTTTATGTTTCTATGTGCAAATTACTGTGAAACTCTCCCACGCCAACAGCTGTGAAGTTAATACAAGAAGGTAGTCACAGGTTATGTCTTGGAGGATTTCTATGTTATGGAATGAAACCTTGAGATTGTACAGGAGTGGCTGTTAACAGAGACTGTATCAGATAAAGAAGCACTAAGCTATAAACAAAACAAAATGAACGGAGCCTATTGACTCCTTCGGAGAAATCAGGCTTCAATCTAGCTTGCAGGTTTTAAAACCCAGCTCTCAAACCAGGAAGCAACTAGCACACGCAAAGAAGCCCGCGGCCCAGGCCGGAAAGGATGGCGGAAGAGGCGGGACTTCTGGTGACGTCACAGGCTCCAAGCCTCTCGGCTTCCAGAGCGAACTGAGCGCGCGAGAATGGAGGTCTCCCTCTCAGCCCTGGGCCCCTTGGTCACCGAGCTGTATGACGCGCAGGCTTTCAAGTTCGGGAGCTTTGTACTGAAAAGCGGGCTCTCCTCCCCAGTCTACATCGACCTGCGGGGCATCGTGTCACGCCCGCGTCTTCTCAGTCAGGTACCAACCCGGAGGGACGGGATGGTTTCGGGTGGCGGGAAAGGAGAGCAGGAGATGGAGGGGGTGGCCGGAATTGGGGACGAGGGAGAGCCACAGACCAGGCAGGCAAGCCCACCCTACTGCTGGTCTGGAGAGTGTGGAGGAGCTTGGAGAGCGGGAGGCTTCGGGTTCTTTGGGACCTTGTTTCTTGACCGATCGGTGTAGACACGTGCTATGCAAGAGCCAGGATAGCTTGTTGGGCTCTGACCAGCGGAGAAGTCCTTGAATGAGTTCTGCGTACTTAACTTTCAGAAAGTGACAATTAGGGAGGAAAAGGCGGGAGGGTGGAGAAATTAGTAGTTGGTGAAAGGACTCAGCTTAATAGTACAAGAAATAATAGCTTAATAATAAGAAGAAGAAGAAATAATAGCTTAATAGCAAGAAATTAAAGCAATATGGTGAACACCAGAAAGACAGATTTATTTTTTATTTTTTATTTTTTGGTTGGTAAAGGTAAAGTGTACACCTAGAGGTTTCTAACCTGGTGCTTCTCAAACCTCGAGTCGGTTGTGTTTGCGTCACCGCCAAGTCGGCCATGAGATAGTGCTTTCTCGAATAAGAAGCTGCCAGCCAAACTGTATGCGGATGGCATTTAGAATGAAAGGTTGGAAATGACTGGAAGTGTTGCTAGCAACTCCGTGTGAATATTGAGCATTGTGAAGTTTTGTTTTGTTTTTCGAGACAGGGTTTCTCTGTGTAGCCTTGGCTGTCCTGGAACTCACTCTGTAGACCAGGCTGGCCTCGAACTCAGAAATCTACCTGCCTCTGCCTCCCAAGTGCTGGGATTAAAGGCCTTCGCCACCACTGCCCGGCTCATTGTGAAGTTTTAATTCTGTTTATCTTGGGTGTGTGTGCCATGGTACACTTTCAAAGGTCAGAGACAACTTGGACGAGTGTGTTCTCTCCCTCCATCTTGAGGGTTGAAGGAATTGAACTCGGGTGGTCAGGCTAGGCAGAAAACACCTTTACCAGATGAGTCAGTATGCCTGCCAAAATTGTTAATAAAGCACTGGGGCTGGAGGCAGGAGTTAAAAGGTCATCACAGTCCAGCTGCATAGTTGGCCCTAGGCCAGCCTGGGCTACACGAGAATTTGTCTCAAGAGCAAACAAACTAGTGGAATAGTTGAAAGTTACTAGTGGCTACTTTGTTGGTTAATATAACTGTAGAATATCAAGACATACATAGCCAGGTTTGGTGGTGCACAGCTATAATTCCTGCATTTAGGAAACTGAAGCAGGAGAATTGTGTTTGAGGTCAGCCTGGGTTACTACAGGGAAACCTTGTTTCCAAAAACCAACCCCTCTCCCCCCCAATGTATGGTTCCTGTCACATGCTTAAGGTTTGTTTCTCGGGTACCCGTTATACCTAATTGTTGTAAGTAGACTGAAACCCTAATTGATGTGGCTTGAACTGTCAGCTTTCCACCTCCCGGAATCTTACTATGAACTGTATTACCAGAGGTTTATGTAAATAGGTGCTCTCAATATATACCACACCGCCCACACACACAAAGCAATAGATTATATGTTTCTTCCTAGGAATAAGTGGTAATTGACTAGTTGCATATACACATAAACAATTGGAGGAAACTATAGTATTTATCTCGCTAAAATACAAATTCCCAAATGTCCTCTTGTACTCGTATGATTTTGTAAGTTTATGTTTTAGGTATATGCTCATGTCAGTGGTAATCCAAGAAGTGTCTAGCCAACGTCAGATCATGACATTTATTTAACTTGGTAATCTTAAATTTCAGTTACTATGCATCTTGGTTTAGGTGCATGTAAAGAAACATGACAGATCAGTAAAAGCCTGCAGGAAGAAGTGAGTACGGTAGAATAATGCTGTGGACATAGAGGAGTGATAATCTAAATCTAAGAAGACATACATTTTCCGATTTTCCTAGTCTTATCCAGCAGTGTGTGTGTGTGTGCGTGTGTGTGCACCTGTCTGTCTGTCAGTGACTGTATGATACTGGGGATTGCGTCCCTGGTTGTAAGTACACCAGGCAAAGTGTTCTATCATTGAACTACCCCTTAGTACCTGCCACATTCATTACAGATAATGATATAACAGTTCTGGGGATGTTCATGATTTTAGTATTAGAAATCACACACTTTGCAGCTTAAAAAAAGTCACAAGCTTTTCAAAATACAGAAGAAGCTAGAGTAGAACATGCCCATAATCGTAGCATCTGGGAGGCTGATGAGGCAGGAACATCCTCCCTGACACGTTTCCTATTGTCCCCGGTGTGGGTCCTGAATCTATCGGAGCAGGTTCATGGTGTTTATGTTTGCATACCAGGTTTTAAGATTGTTGTGATGGGTCTAAATCAGTTGCTTGATATTTTCTTTCCTGAGTTTAGATACTCAAATAGTAAATTGTTATGAATAATCCATTTATGTCTTAGGATCTAATAATCTCCTGGGGGCATGTATTTCCATTTCTGCTAGGCTGCTGCATGATTTGGGCGTCATTTGAAGTAGTAATAATGAAAAGTATATGTGTTCCTTTTCTTACAGGTCGCAGACATTTTATTCCAAACTGCCAAAAATGTTGGGATCACTTTTGACAGTGTGTGTGGCGTCCCTTATACAGCGTTGCCACTAGCGACAGTTATCTGCTCAGCCAATCACATTCCCATGCTCATTAGGAGGAAGGAAACAAAGGATTATGGTAAAATAAAAATAGCATAAGCCTCAAGTTAATATGTAACTTGTTAGGAGTTTGTTCTCTTTCAGGCCCCGGTGTTTACTAGAGCTGTTGAATGCACTTCACAGGCCTGGTCAGCTATTGAGTTGCTGACTTTCTTGCTACGAAGACCTTCCCCTATAGTCTGGGTCTGAAAGGCTCTTTCTGTTGACTGGGCAGTAGAAACAAAGTGCTTGGTGAACCCCAACCTTTGTATTGGCTCTTCCTTCATCAGCAGAATGTTCTAATTTTTAGAAGATTTTTGTTTATATTGGCATGGTAGTGCTTTGTTAGTTTTGTGGGGTTTTTTTTGTTTGTTTGTTTTGTTTGGTTTGGTTTGGTTTGGTTTGGTTTTTTGAGACAGGGTTTCTCTGTATAGTTCTGGCTGTCCTGGAACTCACTCTGTAGACCAGGCCGGCCTTGAACTCAGAAATCCTCCTGCCTCTGCCTCCCAAGTGCTGGGATTAAAGGCATGCGCCACCACCGCCCGGCTTGTTAGTTTTTTAAAAAGAGATCTTTTAAGATCCAATTATGTAGTGTCTTGGGTTTGCTTCTGAGACTTGAGAGAGGACAGTGAGATAGTTCAGTGGGTAGAGGAGCCTGCGCTAACTCTAACCTGAGTTTGGGTGCTGCGTCCCACGTGGTGGAAGGCAAGAACCCACTGCTGCAGGTCGCCCTTTGACCTCTACACATGTGCCCCCACAGCCATGGTGGGGGAAGGCTAAGATATAGATACTGGCCATGCATCACTGAGTGGTGAGTTTATTATAGTTTGAAGCTAAAAGTAATCTGCCCATAGGAGTGTAGTTCTGTTTCCTTGTGTGTTCACAAATGTTCGTGACACTCATTATTGGCGTGCCTGTAAGTACTCTCTTATTTCAGTCTAAGCAGATTTAGTTAAGCTACGTGATTCCTCCAGTAAGCCCCCCCAAACCTAAACTGTCTACCAAAATAATTAACACACAGTAGAAAATATAAAATGAGTCTCAAAAAAGAATATGAAGTCTAGAGCCTGAGTTACTTATATTTTGTAGCTTATAGTGGGGCTTAAGGGTGGAGAAGTCACATTGGATAATTCATTGTGGTTATGGTGTGCAGGAAGTTGTGAAATGTTTCCCTTCTGCATTTAGTTTATGAGTATGAGTGTTTTGCCTGCATGTATGTATGTGTGCCACATGCATGCAGTGCCAGCAGAGGCTATTAGAGGGCATCAGAGTCCCTGGAACTGTAGTTATATAGAGTTGTGAGCTGCCCTATGGGTGGTGGGAACCGAACCTGGTTCTTTGCAAGAGCAGCAGTGATCTTAAGCCACTGGGCCTTCTCCCTAACCCTTTTTTTGTTTGAGGCAGGGTCTTGCTGTAGCTGCCTGACTGGCCTGCATGTCCTAGGCTGATAGGAGGGTCACCAGAGCCTCACATTTTCTGCCTCCTAAGTAGGAAGATAACAGGTGTGTGCCACCTGGCTTTAAATTGCTTTTTTTAAAAAAGCAAATTGTTCAGTTGGTCATGAGTGGTAAACTTATAATCAGTATAGCTGGGAAGGGAATGATTTTATTGATGATACTGGAGTATCCTGTCTTTTATTACTGTATAAGTGATCTTGTTTTAAGAAACTCCAAATTGTTCAGGGGAAAAAAATGAGTTTTACTTACAGAATGAAATAATTTGTCTTACTATAACTATTCTGTATTTAATTGACATTTTGGAGATATAGAGGATAGCAAACAAAACAATTATGGTGCATTAATTAACAGAAAGTAGCTTCAGAGTAAATGATCACAAAAAAGATTTAAATAGTCTTAACTCTTGTATAAATTCATAGCAAGTGGATACATCTTGTGCTAGTTGAACTATCTTACATATTTTTTCAACAGAAGCTTTTTTTTTCTAGGTACCAAGCGCCTTATAGAAGGAGAGATTAATCCTGGGCAGACCTGTCTGGTCATTGAGGATGTCGTCACCAGTGGGGCCAGTGTTTTGGAGACTGTTGAAGTCCTTCAGAAGGAGGGTCTAAAGGTGACTGATGCCATAGTGCTGCTGGACAGAGAGCAGGGAGGCAAGGACAAGCTGCAGGCCCAGGGCGTCCGTCTCCACGCAGTGTGCACCTTGTCCCAAATGCTGGAGATTCTCGAGCAGCAGAAAAAAATTGACGCTGAGATGGTGGGGAAAGTGAAGAGGTTCATTCAGGAGAATGTTTTTTCATCAGCTAATCATAATGGTTTTCCACCTCCTGAGAAGAAAGCATGCAAAGAACTCAGCTTTGGTGCGCGAGCAGAGCTGCCTGGAATCCACCCACTTGCCTCAAAGCTCCTCAGGCTTATGCAGAAGAAGGAGACCAATCTGTGTCTGTCTGCTGATGTGTCGGAGGCCAGAGAGCTGCTGCAGCTAGCAGATGCCTTGGGACCCAGCATCTGCATGCTCAAAACTCATGTCGATATTCTGAATGATTTTACTCTGGATGTGATGGAGGAATTGACCACTCTGGCAAAACGCCATGAGTTCTTAATATTTGAAGACAGGAAATTTGCTGATATAGGAAACACAGTTAAAAAGCAGTATGGAAGTAAGTACAGTCAGAAATAGACTGGCTGAAGGGAAGGTGTATTGGCTCATGTAAGAGTCAGCAGTAGAAAGCTGTTGGGCACTGAGCTGCCTGCTTTCTCTCCATGTCTCAGCTGTGTTCTCCATTCTGTTTGCTTTGTTGACTTGTTTCTCGGGTAGGGAATTCCACGTCTCACTCTAACCTCTGTGTAAACTCCCTTTATTAGCTGGCCTGGGGAATACACCTGCTTCTACCACTACAAGGTCAAACTCTAACCATCATGGACTGAGAATCCTGTTAACTCCCATAAAGAAAATGGGTGAGCCAGGCAGTGGTGCCACACGCCCTTAATCCCAGCACTTGGGTTAATCCCAGCATTTGGGAGGCAGAGGGAGGCAGATTTCTGAGTTCGAGGCCAGCCTGGTCTACAGAGTGAGTTTCAGGACAGCCAGGGCTATATAGAGAAACCCTGTCTCAGGGGAAAGAAAGAAAGAAAGAAAGAAAGAAAGAAAGAAAGAAAGAAAGAAAGAAAGAAAGAAAGAAAGAAAGAAAGAAAGAAGAAAATGGGTGAGCTGCTGTCAGAAGGTGTCCGAGTTCGGGCAGGCAAAATAAAATGTACTGGCGCTGGCTGAAAATTGCCAATATAGCAAAGAATAGAAAAGAAGTATAGAGTGCTGCTTAGCAGAATGTGTTGCTACACCTTTTCCTATTTAAGTTTTAATATCAGACAGGCAGAGGAGCCTATGGGTGGCCTGGAAAGTGCTTAGTCTTGTACCTGGTTTCTCATGCAGATTTCTGCTCTTAGAAACAAGTGGTCATAGTTCTGTTAGTTCTGATGCTGTTTCACTGCTCTGTAGAACAGAAGTAGCTGCATATCTCTTTTTTAGTGCATGCCTACACCTAATTTTTTTTCTTTCATTATCTGCTACCTCATGTACTAATGATGGCCTGCCAGGACTGCATTGCTTAGCTTACTGGCTGAAGTATAACCTCTCTTTATGCTTGTGTGTTCATTTTTTTCAAAAGTCTGCATTTTTACTGTCTGTTAAAAATGTATATAGTTGCCTGTAAGATTGGGACAGCCAAGAAAACCTGTAGGGGTAAAGTTGCTGAGAGATCTCTATGGTAGGACATCTCGTCTTCAGGAGAATTTCGGGATGTCTCTCGGCCTGAGCTCTGTGAATGTCTTGTCTTCAGAGCAGTCCCTATGTGATGGCACAGGCATTCTAAAACTGCAAAAAAAAAAAAAAAAAAAAAAGTAGCAGCCCGTCAGCGTTCCTGATAAACCAAGTGCAGCACTCTTTGCAAGGATTTCCCTCACTGCCCTCTGACCTAGCTCCCAGAGGAACCCAGAAGTCTACTGATAGAGTGCCGACTCTAACTCGTTAGTAGATCATTTCACACCGCAGTTGGTTGGGGAAAAGATTATTGTTTTATCTCTGAAAACTAGCAAACATCTTTTTTTATTTCTCCTCAGGTGGCATCTTTAAAATAGCTTCCTGGGCAGATGTAGTAAATGCCCACGTGGTACCAGGCTCAGGAGTTGTGAAAGGCTTACAGGAAGTGGGCCTGCCTTTACATCGGGCGTGCCTGCTCATTGCAGAGATGAGCTCTGCTGGCTCCTTGGCCACGGGAAACTACACCAAGGCGGCAGTAAGTGCTGGGGGCTGGGGGAGAGGAGACGAGGTCTGTGTGTGCCGGATGTTCTAGGGCAAGAAAATCCCTTCATCTGAGGCCCGAGGCAGCCGTGGCCTCACCCCACAGCCTCCTCAGTCCAGCTCTTCTGACAGTTTATTAGCACCAGCTGAACACTTTGATCTTGTAGCAGGTGAAGGGTTTGGATTGTTCTCCAGCCCATTTGGACATATTCCTGTGTTTGTTTTTTCATCTTGAGGCAAAGCTGAAGATAAAGGTTGAATTTTAAGTTACTCTTCATGTTTTCCTGTGGTAAATTTTCTAGTTGCATAGTCATCTAGAAAGTGAATAAATGATATTTATACTTTAAGGACCATAATAATGTTTTTGTACAGTGTTTTGTCTGTGTGTCTGTCTGTGTACCATATGCGTTCCTAGTGCCTACAGAAGCCAGTTGAGTGCATTGGAGTCCCTGGAACTGAAGCTACAGATGGTTGTGAGCCACCATGTGGGTGCTAGGAATTGAACTTAGGTCCTAGAAGAGCAAGCAGTACTCTTAACTGCCGAGCCATCGATCTCTATCTAGCCTTCTGTAGTAAAGCCTGAATGAACCATAAATACCAGCGTCCTATGTCAATAGCAAAGGTCTGGCTCAAGGTTAAGCTGTCCCTTATGGTGGTAGTAGCTGGTGGCAAGGCTGACATGTCCCTGTGGGGAAGTAGTACGGGAGTGAGGCCAGTGAAGAACAGGTGCCAGAGGGAAAGTGCTGGAAGAGTGGTGCATAGGTCTTGAAAGTGTGGCCGAATTGTCTATGATGGTACACATCTCAAATCCTTCTTCCAGGTGGGTAAGTCATCAGGTGTTGTTACAAGGAAGAACCATGCAGCATCTTATGATGCTTGCTCTGTCAGAGTTCGGATCTTTTCACGCATGGCTCCTTGGACAGAGGGGTCACCTCAGGACCTTAGTTGTGTTACTCTGTTCTTGTAATACTGCCTACTGTGTCCCATTTAGGTTGGGATGGCTGAGGAACACTGTGAATTTGTCATTGGCTTCATTTCTGGCTCCCGAGTAAGCATGAAACCAGAGTTTCTTCACTTGACCCCAGGAGTTCAGTTAGAAACAGGAGGTAAGTGTGCTCACTAACTGTGGCTCTTCCAGACTCGCTTCCTTATCCACGACAGGCGGACTAACACACTGCAAACTGTGATGGTCTAGACTGTAAACTGTCTTAGTCTAGAACAGCAGTTCCCAACCTGTGGGTCCAACCCCTTTTGTGGGGTCACATGTCAGTTATGGAGTAGCAATGAAATAATTTTTTGGCGGGGGGTAGGGTCACTAATTTTAGCATTGGGAAGGTTAAGAACCACTGATGTAGAACAATGGGTGAGCCTTTGACCTGATAATAGTGTGTACTATGTAAGACAGTTTAATTTTAGGATAGAAGGCTACTTTTGAGATGGAACGTGGAGAGATCTGCTTAATTTAACTCTGCCTCTCAAATGTTGACGCTAAAGGCATGTGCCATCGTTCTGGCTAGAAACCTGATATTTTGGGTTAGCATTTCCTATGTGGTGCTCTGAGTATGCCACCCAAAGGAAGCACTGTGTGTTCCAGCAGGTCTGGAAGACCCTTAGCTAAACAGTTAGATGACTGTCAGACATTTTGATGTGCCTGTGCCAGTGCCTGGCTGGGGTTCTTAAACTTGCCACCACCTCAGATGCAGTTGTAAAGGAGCAAGGCAGGATGTAAAACAGGCACGGGTCAGGGCTGGGGTAGTTTAAATAGTGTGTGCTTAGCTGACGCAAGGCTCTAGGTTTAGTTTTCAGTACCTCACTCCTGCCTGCTAACGAAACTAACTGTCCTGGTAACCATGGGTTCCCTAGAGGTGGATTGGCCATTGCTCAGGGGTGTAGCTCGGCTGGTAGTATTTTATGTCTGTTGAGTATTTCTAGGAATCTGTTCTATCTAGATCAGAAGGTCTTTCTTCTTCTTCTTTTTTTTTTTTTTTTTTTTTTTTTGTTTTTTTTTTGTTTTTTGTTTTTCGAGACAGGGTTTCTCTGTGTAGCCCTGGCTGTCCTGGAACACACTCTGTAGACCAGGCTGGCCTTGAACTCAGAAATCCACCTGCCTCAGCCTCCCAAGTGCTGGGATTAAAGGCGTGCGCCACCACCACCCGGCAAGGTGAATGCTCTTGAAGAACTCTGGTCTCTCAACTCTCACCAGATGATAGAATTGGAGGAGTAGAGAATGTGCCTGGTGTGTCGAGTACTGATTTTTCCAGCACTGAATTGTTAGGATTATTTTATATAGTATTTGCCGTGGGGGGGGGGGGAAAGCACTGCCTTTTGTTTGGAGTTAAAACAGTTTCAATTTTTACATATTATAGGATAGATAGATCTCCGTGGACTAAGTGGCTTTAGAAGTCAAAAACTCTCGGTAATCTTTTATACTGCAGTTGAAAAGATTTGAGTTCTTTGCCTTTCCATTCTGTGTATCCTGGCTTTGTTTCAGACAGGATCTCTATTTTGTCCTGGAACTCTCTAAGTAGACCAGACTGGCTTGAACTCAAGAGATCCTCCTATGTCCCTGTTGCTGGGATTAAAGGTGTGCACAACCACACCTGGCCTTTTTTCTTGTGTGGTTTAGGCTGGCCTCTACTGAGTGCATATGCCACCATTCCAGCTGCAAGTGAGGCCTTGCACATAGTAGGCAAGTTCTCTCAACACTGAGCTCCAGACTCAAAACTAAACAACTTCTGTTTTTGAGATAGGATTTCTCTGTTTTAGCTCTGGCCATCCTATAACTTACTGTGTAGACCAGGCTGGCCTCAAACTCAGAGATCGCCTGCTTTGGCCTCTCAAGTGCTGCAATCAAAGGTGTGTACTACCCATACCCAGCCTCAGAGTAAACTACTTTTAGTCTCATCTTGATCTGTCAAATGTAGGGATTTATAGTGACCTTAAACTAGTGGGACGGCATGGAGATTGTATGAATATTATATCTATATAGCATAGTACCTCAACACAAAACAAGCTGCATTTAATTCTTTCACTGATAGCACATTAGGACCTAGGTTTTTAAGAATAGAAAGCATCAAAATCCATTTAACATAATGTTTCTAAACAGCAAATATTAATAAAATGTCATTTTCCAGGTATGGTGCCATG
>NW_023045360.1:0-36304 GCF_011762505.2 Arvicanthis niloticus | reverse complement strand
ACAGTCTGCTTGATGCATGCTTTTATATTGCTGAAACTGAGGTGCTTATGAAAAGTCTAGGCTCTATACTTAAGGCCATGGCAGAATTTCACGGGGTAATGGTGTCTTTAATTCTAGGCTCAGGTAGATGTATCCTGTCTTCCAAGCCAGCCTGGCTATATACCTTTGCCTCAAACAGTCAAATGCACTGGGGGATGTGTCAACAGGGAAGTTGCTTGCAACCTCTACTGGTAATCAGTTTTTGTCTCCAAAGTCACAAGAAAGGAGAAAATTGATTCACAATGTATCTTTGGGCTGGCCTGTCCTTGACCATAGGTCTTCCTTCCCTTTCCACAGGGTCATACTCACATGGAACTCACCTAAATTTGTCATTAATTGCTAGGAGATAGGGTTGATAGGGAAGGCACCTGACACAGAGCTAACCAGATGTGGGGGTCCTTTGTAGTCAAAGCATCTTGAAAGGCTGGAACTCTTTCTCCCAAATACGATTGAGACAATTGCATGCACCCAGGTATTCCCAGGCATTGACTATCCCTGGCCTCCATAGTTTCAAAGACTCCAAACAACCAAAACAGATGCTACTGTTTATGAAACTAAGCAAATCACATACGTAACAAAAAGTCCAGGACTTGATCCCAGGTGTGTTTTTCACACACCCTCAGTTCACTTCACCATAAACCTGTCACCATGGCTACACATTCACTGTGGTTTCTGACTCCAAATCATATCACTTCTTGGATATTTATTTGTAGACAGAACTGGCCCTGAAACTGGCTCTGCCTTTTAGGGATATGAGTCACGGACCGTGACAGGTGTACTAAAGATTCATGTGATTACTGATTGACCTTGCCACTTCCAAAAATCTGTGACCTGAAGCAGATGCCCTAACATTTCAAGGACCCTGTTTGCTGAACTTATTGTTAATCTCCACATTGTGGGGGCCTTAAACGAGTATGGCTTCAAGAGTGGGTAGAATCTAGCCCTCTTTCAGCCTCCTTGCTTGGCTTCTCAGTCCCACACTATGGATGTAATTAAACAAGCTGAGCATATTCTAGTTTCATAATCCACATTGAAATTTGGCATGAACACTGGTCAGACTTCATAACCACCAGGAGCTGTGGCCTCCTTTCCCCCTTTGGCTCCTACTGGGTTCCCTCTCCATTTTTTCTATTTTCTTGCCTGATCTGAGTATCAGCTTTGAATACTCAGATTTGGGTAATTTGCCTTGGCTTGAGACTCTGGGTATGGGCTCTGTCTCTATTTAGGACTTCTGTGTATCAGCTAAGTTCTTAGTAGAGCTGTTTCCACCTCTCCAGCACTAGATACTTTCAGGCTTCTAGCCCTCATAGATGGGTGGCTCTCTAGAGCTTAGATAGGAGATATGACTGAGAAGAACACCCTGCCTCCTACAGACCTTTTCTCTGCTGAACAAACTCCATGCCTAGCTTCAAATGTAGACTTGGGCCCCACCACATCTGTCTGGACTGTAGCTTCCCTCCAGTTTAGTGGCAGGGACCTTGAATGAGTCCTATTGTTTCTGACCATCCACTTAAGTGGAACTTAGGTCCTTGCTGATTATGTGCAGTGTGCTCTTCTCTGCATGCTGATGGTCAATGTGATCGTGCTGGTGCTGCGGGTGCACTCAGGGCCTTGGTCCTATGGTCCTTCACCCCTGCATCAGCCCATGTTTGTGTTCTAAGTGCCACTGTGTGACATGGCAGTAAACAAGATGCTGGGCAATTTTCAGACATTCCAATCGTTCCCTATGCCTATCAGCAATCCAGAGTCTACAGGAACTGCTGCCTGACCCAGGCAATCATTTATGTGAAGCCTCTGCCCTCCATGGTCTTCTTTGTGCTGGTCTAGACATGGTAGGTGCTGGCTATGGTACTGGAGTGCCAGTTGTCTTGAGGACATTTCTTCTTCCACTCAAGCCACATTACCCTGTGCTTGGGGAAGTGCTGGTTGTGCTGGTTATGGATGCCTTCTGCTTGGATTTCTTCTGCTCCAGTTTGCTGGCTTTGGAAGTTCATGCAGACTATCCGGGAACTTGGTTCTTCATCCAGATGGCCCAAAAGAATTACTGAGATTCTTAATTGGATTAAGTTTATATTTTCATCAATCTAACCTCACTAGTATCCTGAAAGAGAAAAAGACAATGGGGACATTAAAATCTATTCCAGGGCTTGCCAGCTGGTTCATAGCAGCACTACAGACAACCATAAAATTGACAAAGATAAGTGAGGTCACACAGGAGTCATAAGAGCATCCTGCTCCTTTTGTAGAGTACTTCCTAGGGTCTTATCACACCCATACACCCACAGACACATATGCACTGGAGAAGAGTCAACTGTTCAACATACATTGCTTTTGTCACTCAGTTTGCACCAAATATTAGAAGTTCCAAAATGTAGAGGCATTTGAGGATATCAATGGGACACATTGGGTGGAGGTAGCTCAAAAATATGTGTGACAAGAGTAAACTGATTGAGAGTCAGAAATACAAGAGACTTTTCTAGACCAAAGTAGTAGCCTGATGAGAAAATATGAATAATAACTAGTCCAGTGAACAGAAAAAATGGGGCCTGGAAACAGCAATGCAGCATTAGAAAAAGAACAATGTGCCTACCACAAGGGAAAGGACATTGTAAAAATAAGATCCTTAATTGGAAGAAACACACTCAACTCCTATGGATAAAAAAATAGCTTTGCCCTAGATTGCATGCTCTAAGCTCTGAGGATCCTAGGGTAACACTTAAAGTTGGGGAAAGAGCAACTGACTTCTGAATAGACCCATGGTAACTTTAAGTCCTGAAGAATCCATAGGCCAACTGATGTTGAAATCAAAAGATTTCAGTCCAAGCGGAAACAGGAATGCTACCTGTCTACCACTGGACCAGCAAATATTCCACTGAATAGGGAAGAGAATCACATGTCACGTGTGTGTCAGATTATCCCTACCCACTGTAGGCATGAGAATTTTCCATATACTGAAAGTTACTATCATCTTCTCTGATAATGAGCCACAGCCTTCCAGATACTCAAAGAGGACTCTCAAAAAGTATAGTCTAGCATTCTAGTTTGCACATCCACCCCAGTTCTATCAGCATGCCTGCTCCACCCCCACACCTCACAGACCTCCTGTATATCAGAGCTCTGTGGTAATCGGAGACACATTTGAGACACCTGCCAGAATATGCACCCAAGCCTGGATAATCACAGAGCCCAGCTGATTCAGGATGTATCCCCACTCTCTGAACTCCATAATCCTTCAGGTCTAAACCTCCATCTGCAACTGGGGTAGATCCTGATACTGGATCTCCAAGCTTGCTTGTCTCCCAGGAGATCTGCTCTAACCAGGGACATAGATAAGAAACCCATCGCAATACCTATGCCAGCTGAGAACAATGCAGAATCCAACATCAATGGCATCTATCCTGCTCTGCTTGATCCCAATGGTTCTTCCAGTTTTCACATTCCTCTGCAACTGAGTAAGATCCTCCCCTTGTAACACAAAGCCTGCCTGTCTTCCATTATGTCTACCTATCCAGGGAAACAGAAGGATTGTTATAATCAGTATCACTGCGAAGAAATAAAGAAAATCTTTCTATAATTCAATGAAAACAAAGACACAGTATACCCAAAATTTTGAGACACAAGAAAAGCAATGTTAAGGGGGAAATTCACAGCACTGAGTGCTTTCATACTCAATCTGGGGTCATCTACTCCCAGCAACTTAACAGAACACCTGAGGTCTCTAGGACAAAAAGAAGCAAATCTATCTAAGAGGAGTAGATAGCAGGAAATACTCAAACTTAGCACTGAAATCAACCACATAGAAACAAAGAGCTAGATACAAAGTGTCAACAAGATCAAGAGCTGGTTCTTGGATAAAATCAACAAGAAAGATAAACCCTTAGCCAAACTAAATAAAGGGCACCGAGACAGTACCCAAATTAACAAAATCTGAAATGAAAAGAGAGACATAACAAAAACAGGAAATTAAAAATTCATCATGTCTTACTAGAAAAGCTTATACTCAACACATCTGGAAAATCTAGATGAAATGGATGATTTTATAGACAGATACCACATACCCAATTAAATCAAGATAAGGCAAACTAACTAAACAGTCCAATAACCCCTATAGAAATAGAAGGAATCATTAACAACCTCCTAACAAAAACTTCCCAGCACAAATGAGGCTGTTGTTTCTCTAATCTGGAATGAGTTTGCACAAATCATCTTTTAGGCTTTAAAGACAGGTGATATTGGCTCCAACACTAGCACTTCCAGATACCTCCAAACCTTTTCATCTACAGGCCCATGAAACAAAAGCTACTGCAAAGGGTGTGGAACCACACATTTTAGGCCATGGAATCACAGTGTACTACACCTGTCCAAGCTATTGGACCATGTACTGTCTGGCTTGTCCACTTTTCTAAGAGCTGTGGTGGCTACCAGTATTCTAGTGAAAGAAGCAGAGAAGTTAACTCTGGGTTAGCATCTTATACTTACATTCACCCCATGCAGTTGAGGCTCTTCTCAAAGGAACATGGGAACCCTGGCTGTTTAATGCACATGTGAACCATCCTTGAGTCTGGTTTGAAAACGCTCCTGGCATCAATCTTGCTAACATCTTGCCAGCTGATGACCCACAGATGCTCATCTGTAACTGCATTTGAAAACAAGCATAGTGAAAGAGATCAGTCTAGACCTAATAGAAACCCCACATTTCATGTAAGATTCTGATGCAATGCTCTAGATGGGTGGGAAATCTTCATTAAACATGGACCCAGGTATACAGGGGCTTCAGCAGTTATTGTAACTGAAACAGTTTGGACCCAAGAATTATAGCCCAAATATATGGTGGAAAACAAAGACCTGTTATCAAATATCAGGACACCACTATGCTTTAGTTACTGCATATGTAGATCTATAGGGAAAAGTGCTTATCATGGCTGGCAGGAAGGACATTAGAAACAAAGAGGGATTCTTGGCTCTCCTCCAAACTATTTGCCTTCCTTTATGAGTTTCTTGCTTTCAATTCTGAGGACATAGACTTAATGACTCCTTCAGGGCCAGAGATAACATGGAAGTGTGCTGTGTGGAACCAACAGGGCTCTGTGAGGAGGCCAGCATGAAGATCTATGACCTATGTACCAAGCAGCAATAGGTACGATGAATGAAGCATCAGGGGCAGGTTGCCCTCATGACTAATAAACAGAGTCAAGCCCGTAGAACCATCCTCCACCTTATCCAGGCACTCTCTTATGTCTCATCAAGTTGTTCTGTGATCATTTACAAAACTTTCTGTGGAGTTCGCCTCTTTCAAGAAACTGCATGATTGGCAAGCAACCCCTCCTACTCAATTACAAACTGCAGTTCATTAAGATAGATAGGGTGAACACACATTACATACCCACATGCCATTATGCTACAGGGGTTCCTTTTGTGTGCCTCCTTGACTGGAGCACAGAGCTTTGAGTGATGTAGTCAGGGACTGCAGCTCATTTGTTGGTAGGGGTCATGTGAGGTCACAGGTGGAAGCATTTGTAAGTCTTGGAGTCCAGTGAAATTTCAAAATGTGTGGTTCTCATTGTCTATTTTCGGGGGGGTTCATTTTGTATATTTTCTCTCCCTTTCCCCCTGCATTGCAAAATGGTCTCTTAACCCAGCCTAGACCTTGGTTCACAGTGACAGAGCCTGAGTAGCAGCTTGTCAATCCTTTTTCATGTCAATGTTGCTAGGGTTTTCTCCTGGAGCTTCTATTCAGGAGCTGAGTGGATGAACAGGGATGTGTGAAGAAAGGCTTCTCTCTGGCTCAGGGTTAGTGGGAGAGATGTGAGGCTTCAAGAGAAAGCTTTCTCCAACTCTCTCAACCTAGTCTGCAGAAGAAGCTGCTCACTAAGCATTTTTAGTCCCTAAGGGATGGATAGCAGACTCCTGGGTCTCACTTGAAACATCAGCTTTTCTACATTCAATGGTTTCTCCAGTCTTGAGGTCTCCTTATTGTTTCCTGCTCACTTATGATTTCTGGTGAGTCTGGGGGAGGGGGATATGCACGTCTGTGCCAATATGTATATTGGTGGGTTGCTGAGAGGCCAGTTAATTACATGTGGTTTTGTAGTCTTTCTGCAACACAGTCCCTTTAGCCCAGGTCTCTCGCTGAATCTGAAACTTCCTGTTTTGGTTAAGCTGTCTGACCACATCTTTGACTCTTCTGTCACCTCCCAGCAGAGCTCCTGGTATTGTCTGGTCTCAAGTCACTGCTACAAGGGTAAAATACTCATAGAGAGGAAGAACATGGGAGCTCTCTCCACATTTTTACAGATTTTATTGTTTTGGGTTTTGTTGTTGTAAAAATCAGTTTATTAACATGGACGAAGGCAATGCTGTCTGTTCCAGGTGTCAGACACACAACTTGGCCCACTGTGTTTTCTCATGAGCTTTCTTGTCATTAGCCTGAAATCCCTAGGGACAGGGAGGAGGGTGTTGGTGACCCAGGATGGGTCTTATCCTACAAACCTAGGCTCCACATAACCCACAGGTGAGTTTTTCCAACCCAATAAACCTTTATTAAACAAACAGAACCCATGTTGCCAATACTTAAAAGTAAATAATTTCATATTTAGCCCAGCCAACCCTTCCCAAATCTTGCCATATGACCTCAGATTCCCTTTCCTAGTCCTTCCCTCATTCATTACAACTTCCTAACCCTGGGTTTAGAGGCCCACCCATGTGCAGAACAACCATGAAGCAGACATGGTACTCTTGGAACCAGAGTGAGATATGGGGCACAAAGGGGTGCTCAACAACAGCTAGCTGCACAAGTGAGACCAACGTTGTCTCCAAGGATTTGGCGTCCTATTTAAACGACCCTTAGGAAACTGAACACCAGCCTCTCATTCTCAACAGGGAGTATGAGGCTCTTAGAGGGCAAGGGGCAACAGTCCAGGCACCCCAGTGTCACATAGGATGGTTCCGTAGTCTGGTGGGAAAGCAGTGGGTTTGGTTTACTGACCACTGAGGACAACTCACCTGGGTTCTTATAACTGGCCATCTACTGGTCTTCAGAATCCAGTGGCTACAGAGACCAAGCTTCTTCCAGAATCTCCAGGTCAGGGTCCCTCCATGGCTCAGGGACTTTCACACAGCACTCTTCCTCTCAATGCCTACCATATAGTGGCAGCAAGAGGAGCAGCTGCATCTCAAACACTCAGGTCATGGGGACAGGAGCCCAGGCTTGAAGTGACCTTCCTGGCTGCTTCTTCAAGTGCCTCTCCCTCTGCTCTAACTCCCCGGCCATCAATGCTACCCTATCACTCTAGGCAGAGGAGCTCCTGGTTCTGTGACCACCACCCCTTCCAGCTCTATGGTATGGAGAGGTGTCTAAGGATGTCACTTTTGGAATTATGTAGGACCCAGGTCCTACTGCCTGCTCTATGGTGCCTCACTCAGAGAGGCTCCGGTCCAGCCCTCTCACAGGACAGAAAGCAAGGCTTCCATTTTACTGTTTTGTAATTAGAGTCTTTCAGAATAAAGACTAGAGATTGACATCATTAATCTGTAGAAATCCCTCGTTTTGCTGTCTGAAGTGATCCTCCAAAAATGCAAAGGACATTATTGGACTTGATTTACTCTTTTACAATAGAAAAGACTGTGTACAGGTCTAGACTGTGTACAGCCCTTAAAGACGAATGTTGCTGTTACATAGATGAAGACAGGGATGGTTAAAGAGAACATGAGGGACAAAGATGACAGCTCGTACAAGAATTGGTTTTCAACCCCTTCATGATTGTTACCCCTACTTCCTTTCATTTTAAGACCATTAGTTGGGATATTTTTACTTGTTCCTTTTGGTTTCTGGGCCTTACATAGGCTGACTAACTTTGTGAAACAACAGGTAGATAATTTGATAGGAAAATCTATTCAGATACATTATGGACCTCTTCAAGTGTAATGTGGCTTACGCTTCGTTACTGGTTCCCAACCAGTCAGAGCTACACAAAGAATTGTTTTTATGATGTGGATAGTGTGACACACTTTGTGGATCCCAAATTCATGCTGAAAAACACATCCATGCTGTATCTTTGTTGTCATAAATTCAGCTATGTTAAAATGTACTACTCCTTGGATGCTCATGATGAAAAAACAGAGGAGAATCATAGGAGTGTTTCTCTAATATATCCCAAGAAATAAAATTAATTACTAAGGGAGTATCAAAAAATTAGTAACCACAGAGCTGTATGCCTCTTGTTTCCTTGAAAGGTAGCATCACTTATAACTGCACAGTAGAGATCATGAATTCCAAGATCATCTGGCAGATGTTAGGATTTTTGTTTGTTTGTTTGTTTTTGTTTTGGTGGTGGTGTTGTTCTACTGATGACGAATTTTGTTCTCTTGGCCTGGACAATGTATTTGATGTTTTTTTTTTTTTTTAATTTGGTTAGGGTGTTGTTTCTGTTTTTGCATTATTTCTTTTATATGTATGGGTGTTTTACCTGCTGTGTGTCTGTACACTACATGCATGCAATTCTCTCAAGGCCAGAAGAGGTCAGTGGATTCCACCTGGAACTGAAGTGACAGAGGATTGTTAATCATCACTCTTAAGGTCCTCTGAAAAAAAAATTATCAAATGAATCAGCCATCTATCTAGCCCCTGCCTGGACTTTACTCCTTATTTGTGTGCTGTATCAGCTGCACTGGATCACACCCAACCAAAGAGAGAAGATTCTTGAGACCTATAGGTTCACATACTTGGGGCAGGCATGTTCAATGTTTAAACTCTGAGGCGTCCAGGTAGGGTATTAGAGTGGGTTTTTTTTTTAATCATGCCTCAGGATCTCTTATTGTCAGGGTTGGAGCAGATCTCTCATGTCTCATCCTGCATGACAGTGCAGATTAGGCTTTATCAGATGAAATGCAGAATTGAGAACACTCTGAGTGGTAGAAGTGGTAAATAAATCATGTTGAAGTGTCATCAAAACAATGTTTAGATTAAGCTTCCGACAAGCCCAGAGGGATGGAGCCTGCAGCAGAGGACACAGGACTGTGGGGTGAATATTTCCATTAAAGGCTAGCAAGTGAGAGGGATGGTAGATGTTGCCTGTATCTTTGCTCTACCTTCTGCTTTTACTCTGGGAAGTGACTCTGATACCAGGACCCTCCCAGCTTCCCTTAAATCTGAGGCTAAAACACAGACAGACAGACAGACAGACAGACAGACAGACACACACACACACACACACACACACACACACACACACACTGTTGTTCATTTTCTACTTGTCTCCAGGGGTTTTACTATCTTCAGACTGGAAAAGGGTGTCTTTGTCAAGTTATTTCTACCTCTTCCACCTCCCTTACATTTTAGCCTTTCAGTCACATCTGTTCCCTGCTAAATGCCCCTGACCACCTGCCTGTAGGAGCAGACTCTGTGGCCATTTTTTGATACCTCACACTGTTGCGTTGTTCTTCTTTCTCCAATTCTCATGCCCCTTCCTTTGGTCCGCATTTCTTCCAATGACCTGTACCTTCTGCTCTGCAATTAGCCCATGGCATTTTTTACTGACAGGTCAACAAACAATTGAGAACAGGACCTTAACATCAGAACTGCCCCCTACAAATAGATGTTGCACTTTTACCATAGTAGATCCCACAGTATATTAGAAAATGTTTATTCAGATGAGTAACTGATTCTGGTGAATCTCCCCTAAATAGTGTGACTTCTAAGACTGAGGAGGAAGTAATCCTGTGCATCTCAAGACTGGTATTGTCAAAACCGAGAGTAAAAAAAATCACCTCTTTATGAGTGATGGACAGATATACACATGAACTTCAGTATAGGTACAGAGCTTCTTCAGTTCTGTGACTGAGGTGATCAGGTGGTTTGTTGGCTCAACAAGTAAAGTTGTTTTTGCCAACTCTCTAGAGTTTTTTCCCTTATACCTACATGGTGGAAGGAAAGAGCAAACCACCTACAAATTGTCCTCTGATTTTAATGTTGGGGGTGCAGTGAGTTACCCACCACTTCAAACTTTCAGGGTTTTGCTGTTAGGTTTCTTAACTGCACTTGTTTCTTTAATAATTACCACTTAGTCTTAATCCTTAGATTTTCTCACACACTTTTCTACATCTATTTGCTCTACATTTTACTTCTAATTCTCACTGTAAAATTCATTAAATGTGGTCACTATAGATCATTTCATGCAGTCTTAGAATTTCTTTTGCCATATTAATTCATCTTTTATTTTTGAAGTTAGCTTCACTCAAATTTCAAATTGAAAGAATGCAGCCAGTTTTCTTCCTTTTTCTAGTTTTCATTTATTGAAAATGTTTTTTCATACAATACTTATTGTTTTCAGCTCCACCAACTCTTCTAAGACCCTCTCTCCCTCTCCTTGTATCTGAAATCACACCCTTTCAAATCTCTCCTAGAAAACAAATAGCCATTTAGATAATATTGATAAACCAGCCTGCCTCCATCTTAGGCTTGAAAACAATTTTATACTAAAGAAATATTATGTTCGTTGCTGTTTATGATTAAATACATTTCTCGAATTTCCTATACCTAATAAATAACCTTAACTCAAAGGGCTGTGTACTATGCCTGTTCCAAAATGGCAAAATGCCTTTGTTTCTTCTAAAGATAATTACGACCACATGTTGTTGTGACCTCCTGTGGTGACCACTTTGCTGTGATGCTCACTTTGAAACCATGATACTGTATTATGTGGTTGTCATGATCCACTTGTTATGTTTAGGTTCTGCTTCTTCAACAACATTCATTTGCCTGGAAGTCAGCATGAAGACTATGTTCTAAACATAGGCAGAAACATGGAAGCAGAAACAGAAGCAGATGTTATGGAGAGACAATGCTTATTGGCTCACTCCTCATCAAGCCTACTTTCTTTTACAGCTCAGAACAATGCCTAGGGTTGGCAACACATACAGTGAGCCAGACCCATCCATATCAATAATTATTCAGGAAACAGTCTGAGTTGCCTGTCGGCCATTTTTATGGAGGCATTTTCTCAATTGAGGGTCTTTCTTCCCAACTGATTCTAGCTTATGACATGTTGACCATAAACTAGCCAGCATATGTAACAATGATAAATATACTGAGGGAAAAAAATCAAGGAAACAAAACCATCCACAGCAGCCTAAAGAAGAGAATATTTTGGAGTAAACCTAACCAAGGACATAAAAGACATCTGAAATGAATACTAAAACACTGAAGAAATTGAAGACCACACTAGAACATAGAACGATCTCCCACAACTGGAGATTGGTAAGATTAATATTGTGAAAATGATCATTCTATGAAAAGTAATCTATAAACAAAATGCAATGTGAATAATGTGCCGATTTTGATTTTTCACAGAATTAGAAAACAATTTTAAAGTTCATGTGGAAGCACAAAAGACATGGCTGGTCAAAGCAGTGGGGAAGAATAAGAATACCATTGAAGGGGACTCAGTACCTGAGTTCAACTTATCTGAGTCTGACTAAGACAAATAGTTATCATCCTTTGGTCTTATTTTGGATTTTAATTTTGGGTATATGCATTTTATCTTTTTTCTTTGAACTGCTAAGTCATTTCTCTCTCTGGGTTGAGGGACTCTATTTGGTTTGGCTTCCTTCCTGCTTGGATTCTCTGTCTCTAAAGTCTGATCCAAATTTTGGGGCCTACTGGATGACCTTGGAGAGGTCCCTCCCTGATCATCATCACTATCTAGAGAAATTAAATCTATATCTTCCTTGGAAGGATCAACCTTTTTTCTTTCCTTTCCTTTTTCTTTCTTTTCACTGTCTTTTAATTTTTTTCACCCTCTTCAACAACCACCACTATCGACAGACACTTTGTGAGATCATTTCATTTATCAAGTTCCATTATGTAAAGGCAGTAACTGGGACCTTCTCAGGCCCAAATGGCCTGTAAAATTCTTTAAGTGCATCTCCAATTCTATGCCATCTTTTCTCATCAATAGTTCTTACCTGAGGAATCCACAGACATAAGTCTTTAATGAAATCAAAAAATGACAACAAATGCTGAATTTCACCCTTACTCCTTTCATCTTTAAAGCATTTCTCATCTGTTCCACATATAGGTCATGCTGACTTATTTCTTGCCCCATTCTCATACTATGACTTACCAATGTCAGTGCAGCAGGTTCCAGCAGAGACCAACTTTGTTACACTTTGAATTTCCTGTCGAAGACCCTTCTTTCAATAATGTCCCTCAAGGAGCCTCTTGTTCTCACTGCCCCATATTGCCTGCCAGGTGACCTGCAATGAGGGTCAATCAATGGGTTCTACAAGGAAGAAAGTGGGGATTCAGGGGCAAGAGATGCAAATAATGAAGACAAGACAGTTTTCTGATCAAGTCTTTTTTATTGAAACACAATTATGGGTATATAAGGACAAGCAGGGAGTGCAGCTGGAGACACTTAACCACAAGTACCTAGCCGCTGGGGACACTAAACAACAAGTCCAGGGTATGTCTGAGGAAAACAACATGATTCTCAGAGTGTGCTCAGTGGTTGTGGGCTGCTTGCAAAAATATCAGCCTAGAAAAACAAGTCTTTATTTAGGGTGGACAAGGATCAACCTACATATATATGGCCCAAGAAGGCTGCAAAGAGAATAGTTGCTTTCTGCTAGGGGTGGGCTCCCAACACCTTTGTATCTCAGTCTGGCTGGAAAGTTGTTGGGAGCCAACTACTAGCAAAAAGTGGCTACCCTCTTTGCAACCATTTGAGCAATATACCAACATAAGAGACTTGTTTTGCAAACAGCCTACAACAGCTGAGCACACTCTGATAAACATCTTGTTTTGCTTACATATCTTGTTTTGCTGTTTATTGTCCCCAGCTGCAAGGCTCACATGAAAAGCACCTTCAGCTGTGTTCCTCTGCTTGTCCATGCCTGTAAGCCACCTGGTAAAGGATGTAAGTACCCAGAATTTCCTTGCAATAAATGGGACTTCATCAGAGTCTCAGTCTTGTCTCCATTCTCTGTGCCTCTTGCCCCTCCATCCCAACACTCTCTCTCTCTTGCTAGATAGACCCTGTTCACTGACCTGGAAAGACCAGATCAGGAAGTAATTAAAAAGCCCAAGCCCTGGGAGAATTTAGACATCCATCTCTGTCTAATAGGTGTGGAATTTCAACATGGTGACACCATACCTGAATAAAGAAAGTTCTTATAAGTGAAGAGTTAAAAGATCACTCTTTCATTCGTAAGACTGCATTCAATTTACTCAAAAGTGACTGAAACCAAGCAGTCAATATGTACTGTCAATATGTGTATAGGCTTGTCAAAATATCAAATCAATTACAAGAACAAAACAACAATAAATCAATAACAAACTTCAAATGAAAACAAGATAAAACAAATAACCAAAGTTAGAAAAACTCAAACCAAAATCTAAACTCTAGAACTGTGGGAAGCAGCATTCTTTGGCTGCTCATTTTGCAGCACAGACTTACAGCCTGTGGCTGGCCTTGGCAACATAGTAGGAAAACAGTTATTGATGGAAATAATCTTTTCAAGAGAAATGTAAGCAGGTCTTCTCTTTTTGGAGTCTGTGTTTGAAGGATATGTCCTCCCAAGACTGAGCATAAGACATGATACAGTTTTTGGCTCAAAGTCTGCAAGTTTGTTGACAGATATCCATGAAGTTATTCTTCATCAGGGCAAGAAAAATATACACTCTTACTCTTCCCTGATGCCCAGCAGTTCTTGATGTGCCTCAGCACTGCCCTGAATTCCTCCAAATGTGCATTCTTGCTGGGCTACTGGCTAGATGAAATTAAGGCCTATTCATGCCAAAGAAAGCAATATAAAGAAGAAACTGCAGCCCAGGATTTTCATGGTGATTAGGGATGAGATGCCATAGTGGTGCATTTGCTGCACACACTCATACAGCAGTTCTCTTGGTGGGAGATCTTGTCCTGGTCTGAACGATGTTTGAGTTTCGGCAGGAGCACTTTAGACCTATGGAAGGAAGGGCCAAAGACCTGGTAAGGATTTGTCAGTTCAGCTCTCCCTCCAACACCAGTTCTATTCAGCTGGACAGTCCAGCATGACCCATGAGCTGAGGCCATTCCTTTATGCCCAAGTGTCATAGAGTACCCAGGCTTTATCGTTTTCTCAGCTTTTAAAAACTGCTAGAAACTGAACTGTGAACTACACACTCTACTGGTGTAAAAAAAGTATATTTTTCCAGTAGTCCATGTATATTATATTGAGTAGTAACATTGTAGCAATGTCTGAATTTGAGTTCAAGACACATGAGAGTTACCTAGAAAACCATGTAGATGTCTTATAAAAAACCTGCCAAGAATTGAAGACTATGATTATTTCTCCAGTGCTGGAACCTGCCTGTGTTCCACTTGTCAGTCCCTTTATCTGAAGATACCCAGAGAAACCATCTCCCATGAAATCCATGGGCACTGCTCTGGTCCTATAATCAGCAAGAGTGTGTTAAAGAAAGTTACTCCACTGAACTATAAGGTGATGGTCATGACGAAACAGAACATACACCTGTATGTCTATGGGTTTTGTAGGGCACACTCTCAAACACACAAAATATATGTGTTCACACATTACAAGCATGGTATATTGCAGTGACCAGTTTAGTTTCCCAGTTATGGCTAATATAAAAATTGCCCAGTATATTTTTCAGGTATAAAAATATCAAATCTTGAATGGGATAGGTACATAGTGGCATAGCATATGGACAATGCAGTCAATGATATGCTTTCCTCTCTTAAACCTAACTTGGAATCAGGCTTCTTGGCTTATTATCTAATCTGCCTTAGCAAGTTTCCAAGGCTGTGTAGAGTAGGCTTGTTTCCCAGCTAAGGATCACATGTTGGTGGTATATTAGCTTCTTGTTCTTCTTCACTGTTTCAGACTTGTCCCCAAGTAAACAGCTTCTTCCAATAGGAGCTCCCTTTACCATAGCCTGACTGACTTGGTGTTCAAAGCTATGAACCCAGAATAATAAGAATTCCCCATAACTAGGAAAAAATGTAAAACTTTTTCCCATCATTTGACTGTGTCAAGGATATTTTGAGTAAGATAAGGCTGACTAGTTGAAATGCCAAATGTTTGTTTGGATTATCTCACACTGAGCAATAGTCCATGGAAGGGCTGCACCAAATGGAGCATTTTCACTCTTTAGCTAATGGACATCTGGATAGTTTCTCCTTCAGGGCTGCTCTGCAGACCACTACAACCCTGATGTGCCCTATTTACTCTGTGTACATCTACTACTTGTTCAAATTCGCTGGGTAAAAGGGGACTTCTTTTCCACTTTCTGAAAAAGGCTTCTTACAGACCTACCCGATTTTATACTACCAGACCTGTCTGAAGGTCCTCATTATTCTCAACCGCCATTGAGGCTGATTTTATCTGAGAGGAAATTATTTTGAATACCAGTAGTTGCAGAATGCTACACAGATAACACACAGTGAGTGCTTTAGAGATCTTGAGCTTCAAGGGGCTCCTGAAACACCCCTGTTCTTGCACCACATCCCTGGGACTTCTGCTAGATGCAGATACAGCTCCAAGCAACTTAATCTCTCAAGGAATAAAATCCAAGACAGACTTGAAGGCAAACTTTTACTAAGCAGAAGTAGCTGGAAAATAAATGGTAGCAGACAATGAGGAAAACAACCTGGAATGCTAAGAAGACACAGTGAGCAACCTAACAATCCAGTGAGCCTTGACATTTCACCAAGAGCAGAAAAGAGACATAAACACATGGATTTTATACAACAATCTTTCCCTTACCTCCATGCACCATATTACTTTGATTTGCTCCAAAGGACTTCAATGAGAATCAATAGATTTGCCCCTAATCATTTGAAAATATGACTTTACAAGAATATTTTGTGTCCTGTTTCTCTTGAGAGCTAGGTGGAGGTGCAGAATAATTTGAGTGCTGTATTTGATGTTTCATGGAAACAAACTGAAATCTCAGAGTGTTTTTCTCATTAAACTTGGCATCTCAACACACACACAGCTGCATGTCTGAAGAAACACACTAACACCACACTAACACCACACACACACACACACACACACACACACACACACACAGTAACACCAAAAATCATAAGTGAGCAGAAAACAATGAGGAATCTGTCATGTTTGAAGAAAAGGTCATTTGTCTAGGCAAAGCAGATGTTTCAAGTGAGACCTATATCACTGCTACTCTTCCTAGAGAAATAAAAAGCCCTAGAGAAAACTTTTCATGGTCAGAATGGGGGTGGGTATATATGCAGAAATTTTCTTTGAAGACTCAAATCTCTCAAAAAAAACCTTAGCTTGTGAGAATCTGTTCCCACATCCCTGCTCATCCAGCCAGCTTTAGACTGTAAGGCCAAACTGTGAGGCCCAGGAACAATGACCTCTATAGCAACACTCAGAGAAAACAAGACTGACAAGCTGAGGATCTGTCACTGTGGATCAAGATCTATGAAGCCTGAAGAGACCAACCTGAGATAGAGGGAAAAGGGCAGAGGGAGAAGAAGAACAACATCTGCCAAAGGCAACAGTGAGATCCACTTACTTGTCATTTCCACTATGCTCTCATCCCTGAAAACTACCTCCTACCTGGAATCTCACATGATCCTTGTAAAGCAAATGAGATACAGGTCTTTTCTTTATCTTTCCAAGCCCTGTGCTATGATAAAGAAGGGCTTCCACCTAGCACCCTTCAAACTTAATGGCAGGCAGTGGTGTGGTGTGTAGCCAACCCATCGCCCTTAAAAAATGCAGACTCAAGCAGAGCAAGAGCATTTGCTTTCCTTTTTTAATTTTTAAAATTTTTTTATTTTATATTTTATTTACATTTCAGATGCCATCTTCTTTCCCCATTTCCCCTCCCTAGAAAACCCCTATCGCATGCCCCCTTTTCCTTTTTGCTTTTATAGAATTTTTTAAATGTTAATCAAAGGCTTTATAAGTTTGGTAATGCTCAATCAGAAGTGTAACCCAATACCCAACCTACATATATATGAACTATCTTTGACTGGGGAAGACACGTGAACATCTGCCTCCATGCCCCCACTTTCTCTCTCTTTCTCTCTCTCATCACCTAGCTTCTCCTCTCCTTCATCTTCCCCTCTCCTTACTCCATCTCTTCTCGGTACTCCTTCCCCTTCTCCTCCTACATATCACCTTTCCTGTTTAAATCAAACTTTTCTCTCAAAATACAATTAGTACATAATCATTCCTAATTGTACTAGTGAGGTACAAGATCTTCCTAATACCCAGTCCATCATTTTGTTGAATAACCAGAACCTCTGTCATCTCTCCTAACTAAAACACTTAATTTTGAATCTGGCTTTTTTCTTGGCTTTAGAATGAATGTCAGCTGAAAACCATGCACTCAGATCTTTTCTCTCAAAGAAAGAAGTTCAAGAAGAGTCAGTGTCCCTATTCCCTGTGCTTGGGGACTAAGGTGGTTGATATTGCTCTGCCTCTCTAGGGAAAAGTAGTGGTTTTGTTGGAACAGGGAGGAATAGCTAGGACTTATTGCATAGCCATAACCTATTGGTAGCAATCTGTATAATTAATATCAAGATGAAGTTATAATTTCTTAAGTGGTACAAAATTAACTTTGATTTCAAATTTAAGGATTTCATTGGCATGAGCTTCATATTGATATAAAAGTGAGATGAATATTGATACTGTCATGGGCATTGTGCCTGTATAACACATTTAGGAATACAAGGCTTAGAACCAGTCCTTCTTTAACTTTTTAAACTGATTTGGGACGGTTAGCCTATGAGTTAAGGGACTATAGTAAATTCATGGTTTGAGTTTAATGTTAGGGTGTTTTCCGTATTTTAGTTAGAAATAGCTGAGAGGAGTTAACAGACAACAGTCCAGGTTACCTTACATGGATAGTTGGTTTTCAAAACATCAGAAGTCCATAGAACTGACGCTACAAATATTTCTATATTAATGTTCATTTTGATTAGAGACCTGTCTGCTCCTGACAGATTCCTGTCGTGGATTCTAAGAAGAAATTGAGCATCCTTGGAGTTACTCTAGTTGTGCGGTGACAGCCACTAGGCAAGAATTGCCTCTTTCCATCTACAGACAAATTACTGTCCAGAAAAGGACACACTTGCAGAATAGTCGACTGATTATATCTGCCTAGACAGAGTAATCATCCCTTAATAATTCTGCATCACTAAGGTTTGTCAGATAACTCTGGGCCAGAAGGCTGAAGATTTGATGCTCCAAAGTTCGCTAGTATAGGGGCTTTTCAGGTGTTCAGTGGTCTCTATAAATTGGCTAAGTTTTAGAAGCTATGCTTAGTCTTCCCATAATTTCAGTTAACTCAGTCATTCTGGACTTCTGACAGGGTTGAAGACCTATAGAGCATTTAGTTTCTAAACATGGAGTTTTTGAAAAAGGCTACGTCCACACACAGCCTTTTAAATGATCATATAAATGATCACTTGGATGAGAGACATAGGTGAGGGCCTAGATAAGTTGATGGACAGTGACACTGGTTTATCCATGTTTCTGGTTAGACATGAGGACACTCTGCCTTTGATGTTTCATCCTACCTGCTGATGCTTGGCACCCAGGACATAGATGTTCTTGTTGGCCTCATTACAGAAGCTCTTCTCTTCTCCATAGGACACTTGTGGTTCACTCTGCTCTACCAGCAGATTTCTGTTCCCACTCTGCAGCAATATCCTGACATTGTCTTTCAGTTGAGAACATTCTCTAAGGAGTTGGCAGTGCCTGGTGCTGAACCACAAACAAATAAAATGGTGATTCCCAGCCAGCTTCCATTTGCCTGTCACTTCTCCCAGTACCATCATCCCTGCAAGTGTCCTGGTCCCTAGACATCCTCAGACTAGAGTCGCCAGTATACATATCAGCACCAAGTAGAGGCAGGTCACATCCAGAGACCAGCCACATTCCCCCAGACTGAAAGTACTTCTGTAAGGCCTGACAGCAAGTGGGTTTATGTCCATCAAGGAAGATGAAATGTTCCTCATGGGTGCTTATATGTCCCTGGTACTAGAAAGCCATCAGCATGTAGAGGGCAATTCCCCTCTGAGAGAGGAGAGAAGACCCAACAGGAATACACTCTTTCCATTTTTGTCATGGATCCCAGATCTTTAAATCTATTGTCAGAGCCATAGAGGTTCAGTGTTGCTTGATATTCCCAGCGAGGTGAAAATATTTTCTATGTAGAGGATCCTGAATTTGGAAGAATAAAAACTGAAAGGTCTTACAAACTTATCCACTTCTACACTCTTCAGACTTAGGACACCTGAGTGCAAGAGGTACAAATCCATGACCCTTGCCTCAAGGCAGGGTTCCTTTTAAGAAACAGTTAGTATAGAACCAGAGCCCTTACTTTTGTTCAAAGTCCTAGAAGGACAGAAGCATTCCCTGGAGATTCCTATGTGACACCAGTGCAAACACAAGGAGCAAAGTACCCAGTTGAACAATTTGGGTGTCTACAGACTCAACACTATCATGACCTGCAAATTGTGCATCACACAAAACCTCAAACCCCATCAAAGGTCCCAGAGCCTCAGATCCTGAACAGCACACACACAACTACATTCACACACATACACACCAACCCACCCACAAACACAATTAGAATGCCAGCTAAATCCAGGGAGGTGCCATAGTCTCAGAGTATAAGGACCAAACTCAGAGGAAAGCAGTGATGACCTGCAGGCATTTCATTTACACACTGAGAGGCAGCGAATCTGACCAGGGCCTTCCAGCTGTGGACAGAAACAATCAAACTCCAAGTACCTCAAGGTCAAGTATCCTACTACTCAACACCTGTCAGGGCTTTCTAACATGCATTATTAGAGGTGACACACTCTTTTGATGAGAGGAAATCTTGGGTTAATAGAGAGGACACAATACAGTCAACAGGGGACTGAGCATAATTACTACCTGTAGTTCAAATCATTATAATTGTACAGGTTCAGCATTTGACTAATTTCTTCCTCCTCAAAGCTCATCTTCTTGATCTTCAATTTCAGTTCTTCCAATCTCGTCATCTCTTTCCAGTTACTGATGCTGGAATTCTGGGATGATATTTGCCTAGCAGAGCTTGGAGATAGATAAACACAAATGAATTGGCAGAGTGGATGGCCCAGGGGCAGCAGAGACATTCTGAGTTTCAAAAAGAATGGTGAGGAAGAGGAAAAGCTAGAGACAGGGTGAATCCCAGAAGGAGCAGAAAAGCAATCTTTGAGCTGTTCTGCTCAGCTATATCCCTCTTCCCAACCACAATCATCATACATATGCCACACTCCCTATTACAGAGAGTATTATGCACTGAAATCCATAAGCTGCCTCAGACATAAAGACTTAGGGATCTTTGTCAGCTCATATCAGATGTGATGCAGGTAAATCCTGGAGTTCATATTGCTTAGCACCATCAAGGTCTAATCATATGTGTTGAAACCCAAAGTGTCTGAGACTCCACACATGACCAGGGTCACATCCTTCTCTGTTTTTGTCCTCAGAGACTCCTTTAACTTGTAGTAATCCAGAGGATGAAGGGCTTCAACTCTTACCATGAATGGGCACACTGTTAATCTCATAGTTCTTCCTCCTGGCATTCTTTGCCACTCAAAATGAAATTAAATAGCTCCCAGAAAAGTAGCTGCAGGCTTGTCAGTATCTGGCTCTCTGTCAAACTAATAATCAGAAATTCTTGACTATTGTTCTACCATTGAGAAATTCCAAGGCTCCAGCTTGTAAGGCATATTCCTGGAAGGCCCAGCTCAAGCCTATTTCTTCCAGAAAGTTCCCCAAGTCTACCCAGGACTCACTGTGCCTTCCCCAGAATGATTTCAGTCTTCCTTTCTTACAAGACAGGAGGCCAGCTTCTTTCTTACTCGGAGAGGTCTCTCCTTGTTCACCATTCTCTTTCCGAGATAGCCTAAGCAGCCTAGAAAACATGCCTGTTTGTGAACCCAAAAGGCACTAAAGAAATATCCCACAGGCAGTTGTCACCACAACACAGGTGACATCACAGAAGATTCTACTTCTTTCCTAGATATGAGAGAATGTCCAAGGAAGGCATTCCTGATGATGTCACTGGGTACTGCCATGACCTACCTGCTAACTAGCTGTCCCCAAATTGTCCAATTACTGGGGTGCCCTTTCCTGGAGTCTCTCATATGACCCAGGGAATACCCTTTGGCAACCTCTCCATCCAAAGTTAGAAATTTCTCTCTGCTTCATGACAAGTGAAGTGCTTTGGATGGGGAGTGTTAGTTAGGACCCTGACATGGGTAAGATATTTTTGTAAGCACCTAAATCTCTAGGGACCATGAATGTGGGAAATTGTTCTCAATAATAAATATAACCCCCTAAGTCAGTTCATGTGCCATACAGACCACTGACCTGGGTTTTCCCTGTTTCCCAGAGGCCAATATCTTTCTCCTATACCTTTAATTGTATAAGACAGGGATAATATTTTCTTAATGTTTATGTTGTGGAGGCAGGGGATTGTTTCCTTCACACATTAAGTTTCTGACTCACTCTTAGTCTCAGAAATCAGATCAGTTCAAGCAGAACTTCTCAAGACTGAAGCATCTACTGGAAGAAATACTTCCTCAATACACTCTGAAGTCTACTGTGTTTAAAGATCAACATTAACCATCTCTTGCTCCCCCTTCCTAGCTTTGCACAGGCATGCCCTCCACTAAAGGCATGTGACCTCTGCTTCAGGCTCCATCCTAGCAGAGCAGTTTGACGCTTCATCCCAACACTGGTCAGCTGACTTGAAATGGTGTTTCCTTCCTCCACCTCTGCCCCAAAGAGGATCTAATCAATTGGGCATTTCATTATTAGGCATTCCATGCCTAATCTGCATGGTTATCTGGCATGAGAGGTGACAGATCTCCTCCAAACCTGACAATCTGTGATTCTAGGGCATAATCTTGAACCCACAAGAGTACTGCATGGGTGCCTGGTGACCTAAGAAAACTAGCAAGCCATCTTCAGGCACCTGTACCTAAATGAAGGTCTCCAGTAACTTCTGTCTCTGGTTTGGGGTAATCTCTTTCAATGAGAAACCACACAAGTCTGGAAGGACAAAGATCGAATGTAGGGACTGGAGAGAAGGCTCTTCATTAAGAGCATTTGTCCATCCACAATAGTACCCAGAGGGCAGTTAACAATCCCATTACTCTGGCTCTAGGTGGAAGGCCATGACCTCTTCTGGCCTCGGGAGGAATTGCATGCATGTGGTGCACAGACATCCAGCAGGGAAAGATACATATAAATAAAAGAAAACAAACAACAACCCTCCAAAACCAAGCAACACCACAAACGCTCCAAATATGTCGCCACACTAATATTACCTAAAAATAAAGCCACATCTCAACATGTCTGGGTTTTCTCAACATGAATATTTGGGACATCTCAATCTGGGAAATCATTTCAAGTTTACAGTTATTACGGAGGCTGTATTTCAAGGAAATGAGAGGCAGATAGCTCTAGATTTCCTGGTTTCTTGTATACACCCAGAATGAATACTCCTTTCCTAAGAGGCTTTAGAACAATACAGTTGTGACTCTCATTAATTTGGTCTGCATGACTAGTTCAGAAACATGTGAATGCCTGCACCATATTTTAGGGGTTTCTAAGTATATGACCTAAAGGATACTGTATGGATACATTTTTCATTATTAAGTTGGTATCCACAGAGTAGATCATCACATCCATGCCCCCTAAAAAGTACTGTGTAGAACTGGCTGGCTGGGAATTCACCATGTAGCTTATGGTGCCTGGAGCTCATAGATATCCATCTCTGTCTGTGAATTTTGGGCCCACAAGAGTGTGACAACACAACTGGTGACAAGAGCAGTCAAAGTGTGAAGACTTAGAAACTGATTTTTTAATTTGTAAAAAATTAAAATTTGTAAAAAATTGTAAAAATGTTTCTCTTAATAGGGGCTTAAAGGAATCTCTAATCAGCTAGATCAGTACATTCAGTGTATATAGCTACAGCAAAATACCAAAATAATGACCAGAACAAAAGAAAGAAAAATAAATATCAAAACCATAAACCAATGGAACAAAAAACCTAAACCCCAAACCAAACCAAACAAACCCAAACCAAAATCAATCAATCAAACAAACAAACCATCAAGATGAGCAGTATTCTCTTGCTGCAGTTTCACAGCACTGAATTAACCATGTGGTCAGCCTTGAAGACAGGGTATAAAGGCAGTTTCAGAGGTAATAGCCTATCAGGACAATGGTTCTTATGCTTCTTTGGGGGCTTTTCAGGTGAAGACTTCCCAAGGCTAAGGATTAAAGGTATTAAAGGCTTTTGCTCAAAGACTTTTAACTTTAGTTAACACATTTCCTCCAAAGATTATCGGATGGAAGATCAAAACAAGTATTGATTTTTATTCTTGAACTTTTTCTCCTGAATTCTGAGCCACTATGGATGTGCTTCTGCCTTCTCTGAAGTCCTGCCTGGTGCAAGCTCAGCAAGAGGGGTATCCAGCACACCTTTGTACAAACAGAATTCTCTTGCCTATCTGGACCCTCATGTTACCTCTGCTCAAGTATTTCTACTCCTAAGAAGATGAACTTCTTGATGTAAATCAATAATTTTGTAACATAATATATAATATAATGTACACAATATAATATAGACTATAATTTCTACCATTCTAAAGATTCTTGATGCTGTGTTGTGGATACTCACAGCTATCCTCCTGCTTTTTCTGACACATCCAGCAAACAGCAGCACTGACCTGGATATGCTATTGCTTCCTTGGCTGTGAAATGGCAGTTGAGCCTAATGCTCTTAAAGCTTTGTTCATTCCCAAGTAGGCACTTTTTACATTAGTTGCAAATAGTGAAGTTTCTTAGATTCTTGGCTTGAACTATGACACAAGTTCTTACTGTTCCCACACGGGTATGTCTAATAATGACCTGGTCCAGACCTATAACATTGAGAAATGAATAATGGCAGTTAGCCAGTAGCAACAGAATTCTCTGAAATGCTATTTCACAGTAAGTTTTACAATTACACTTTTGAGATTATTCCTCTGAAACTCTAATATGTCATCTTTTATCAAAGAAATTTTAAGAGTGGAGCAGGAATCCTAAGTTCTGTCTGTGACACTGGGTTTAACTTAATTGTGGATGATGCACTTCATATCCTGGACACATCCTTCATGCCACATACAATGTACAGCAAGTATGTAGAAGAGTCCACAGTATGTCATGCTCCATAAGTTTAGGAGCACCCATCTTGAAAGAGAGCATAACCTCCTCTGTTATACACTTTATTAGCACACCACATCACCCCCAACTTAGACCATTTGCACACATCCTTGTGGTTCAGATTAACCACATACTACTGATCATTATTCTCTCCAGTGGGATTCATGACTGCATGGTAAATAATTTGTAGTGTCCTTAGGTTCTGTTTTCCAACAAGATTCAGCAATATTGATTAATCTGAGAAGTTGAATTTGTCTTTCACATTGATATTTTGGCCATCCGAGGCTCATGTATGAATCTCATCAGCTGCAGGTACAACACTGGTTGAAAGCTCAGGTCATTCTCCCTGAAGTTTATGTTTGTTGTTGTTGTCCAGTTGTACTGTCACGAGATTCACAAGTGAATCCCATATATGATTCCTTTATTCTTAGCTGGATCTCATCAGAATTTCAGGGTCTGGGAGGCACCATCTTTGCCCTGAATGTAGTTCATCATGCTGCCTCTGGATACTTTTGGAATGGTGCCTTCTGTCCACATGCCTTTAAACTGGCTTCACATTTAATAACAATACTCAACATAGTTCTTGAGTGTCAGGGAGTTATCTGAAAATTTCCAACCAAGTAACTGTTACTTCCCACAGGGTTTAATATTGTGTGGTAATTCATAGAATACACTTTATTGACCTAAGGGATGCTTTTTGATAATTTATTGCTCTCTTCTGGCATAATATATAAAGCATTTGATATCTGCTCTGTGAAGAAGAATTTAAGTATTTAAGAATTTAAGAATTTAAGAAGAATACCTTAAATTCAACTCTTTCATGCCTGTGTGCTAATTCAAGATTCAACAAATCCATGGAGATTATCTTCTGTCCAAAGAGGTCAATTGTACTCAGAAGTACATGGATACACACACACACATACACACACACACACACACATGTATACAGATCTATAGATAGACATATCCATATTCACACACTAAATGGTTACAGCAAAGCTCCAACATGCAGGCTCTAAGTATTCCACACATATATACATACATAAGTAACACAATTGGTGGAGAGTAGGAACAATGTTCTAACCCCCTCCAACACAACATTTACATGTACACACATAGTCTATGGATGGAACAGACAATTCTCCAACCACACCACACCATGCTTTATTCTTTCCTCTGTTGTTTATATGTCCCAGCAAAGTCTTTCAAGCATTATACAATTACAATGTGATTGTGATTTAGTTTCCTTCCAGTAAATGATTATGATAAAAACAATGTGTTAATACATCATTAGCATTAAAGGAAATAACATTACGTATTAAAGTAAAAAAACAAATTATTTTTAAAAACCTACTTACATTCATAACCAAGCAACTTATTATAGATTAACAAAGTGTAAGCAAAGAAGGTAAGTTTCTCAGCTAGTTTCTCTTACTGGAAGGCAGCAATTTGTTGTAATAAAAAAAGAAGTAATTATTTTATTATTTATTTTAAAGTAATCTTGTAAGATTCTTAAAAGTATCACAAATGTAAACATTTATATAAAAATCAGTCATATCTACCTTAAATCCTCAAAATGTGTATCTACTCCTTAGAAATTCTTCATAAGTCCTATCAGGAAGCTGAGGGCAAAATAAGGGTATACAAAATCAATTAGACCCCTTCCACCCTCAGTGAGAGTCCTGTAAGCCAGTGCTACCATGGTTTTGTTCTCTGAACAAAAAAGGTCCATATCTTTAAGTATGCCTTTGATCTTCATGGTGTTCCCTAAAGTTTTTATATCAGAGTCATTAGTACCAAACATGGCTACTGACCTTCACTAAAAATTATTCTCCCAAAGATTTTCTAAGGGTGGTTGTTATTGTCAACAATCTACATATTTTTCAGTGTGGTGACTGAATCATGATGTGCTCCACCAGCAATGCCTGAAAGAAATCAAGCATTAATATTGTGAATGCCAGAGACACTGTCAGGTGGGGGACAGGAAGTAGCCATAATGTTTTCAAATAACTCTTAGATTCAGAGGGTTGTGAGGGCAAGAAGCAGAGCAGTACTTCATAACAGCACAATGTCCAATGTCATCTTAATGGCCATGCCAAACCAAGGCCTACCCCTGTGGCTGTGGTAACCCATGGGCTGCATTCCATAAGTTTTAAGTTATTTGTCGTTCCTCCTGCATGGCTCTTGGCAAGTCACTTCACTAGAGCTGTGAAACTGGGGAGTCTCCAGTTGTTTGCCTTTGGAAGAGGAAACCATTAATACAACAGAGAGAGGAACTGTCCTCATCTCTAAACTACATTATCTGCAGCAACACAGATTGGAAGAGGTAGTATGATGTTATTGGGGTTTACTCTGTCAGGGTAGCATCATGATAGCATCACAGTATACCATGCTGGATTATCCACAACATATGGAAAGCTGACAACCAGGCAAATGTTAAGAAACTCTAAAAGGAAAAAAATATAGTGGAACCCACTTAGTTTTACCCCTCCTCCCAGCCTGAGCTCTTAAGTTCCTTTGGAGGACACTCAAGTGATGCTGCAGTTTTACTGCCAATAGGTGACCAAATCCTTCTGCTTCAGCACTGCACTCTTTCCTCCAGTCTATTCTGCTCTTGTTGAGTAGATAATTGTGATTTGATGGAGGATTATAAGCACATGTGTGTGTATGTTACAGTGCACTTGCACAGATACATGTACACGTGTGAACATATACAACTACATGTATGAACACAGAAAAGCACAGTGCATTACTATCATATGTTCAGTTTCCCATTAATGCTAATGCAAGTGGCTATAACCTGTACTACTGTAGAAAAGAAAGTTAAATTTTGTCGGATGGAGAAAGATCACAGTGGGAGGAAGAGAGAGAGAACTCTGACAAAGTGCACAGTCAAGTGGACTCATGGGAGTCCTTTCCTTGCAACAAGGCACACTTAGCAAGTTCTCCAGGCTGTATAGGAAAGGCTTAGTTCCCCAGCAAGGACCAGCCCCTTGCTCTCACACACTGCTTCCCTCTGGCTTTAAGAGAAACAGTTTTCTCCAAAAGGAGCTCTCTTAACCACAGAGCAATGAGGTCAGGAAACTAGAAAATCTCCATAAACAGGAGGCAAAGTAAAAATTTAATCCCTGTAAGGTGATTTTATCAGGGATTTGATTGGCTAACAGAAGGCTGATGATCTCATGGCCAAATGATGCATGATTTCATACCGAAATATATTTCATGGAAGGGCTGAACCACATTGTACATTTTCATTCTTTGACTGATGAACATTTAGATAATCTCAATTTGGGGCTGCTCTGAGGAATGCTGCTAAAATCTAAATATCCCCTAGTTTCTAAGTGGACACCCACTTCTCATTCTGGAATCATTGGGTCACCTGGAGACTGCAGTTCAACTTTCTGAAGAATTGTACATGACTTATGCCAGGGCTCTATCATGCACTGCCAACAGCCATATCTGAAGGGTCTTCATCTCCCCCAAATTTCCATGAAGTCAATTTTAACACAGTGTGAACAAGTTTGGGATAAAAGGAGCTACTGAGTGCTGCAGACAAAGAGCTGTAGAGTATCAGGAGCCTAAGTGGGCTGCACTGCACTGAGACAGACCTGTTCTCACACCTCACCATGGCTATGTGAATTCTGCTTGTGTTGGAAGCACCTGCAAGCACAGGGCTACACTAATCTCTCAAAGAACAAAATCCAGGCCAAGTTCTAAAGACAAGGATAACTGATTCAGTGTTAGGCAAAGGTGGAAAGAAAATGCTAGCTGGCATTGAGGATGAGAAGAAAACAGGCTGTAGGGGAGAAACAGTGAACCCCTGACCATCCAGTGAGCTGTTAGCATTTACCCAGGATAGAGAATGGACACAACTTCCCAGCTACATTTTCTGCCTCCCCAGGACCTTGATTTGCCACAGCAGCCTCCTCCTAACCTTTGTGTACCCCATTCCTTTGGTTTCCTCCAAATGATTTTATTGTAAATGAATAGATTTGGCCTCTACAAATCCTGAGAACTTTTATATTTACAATTACAGGTTTTGTTTGTTCCAGGGTGGACATGTAAAAAGTTGGGTGGCTTCATGCAGTGTTTGATACAGAGTGGTAAAAACCTGAGTGGCCATAGTACTTTCTCACCTAAGGTGGGTACAATCATTGTTAAAGATGTTCCTCCCATGAGCAAGTGAACATAAACATGTGCAGAAAACCACAAACATGTGTATGAGAAAATATGTAGAAACACAGTCAGACAGACAGACACATAAACACACATTCAAACATATAGAAGCAACCACAACCACAAAAGCTCATACAGGCATCCACACCTACACATATACTCAACATGAGGACACAGATGCCCACCCATACCTGGGAAAGAACATATATGTGAATGCATGTGTGCTCATACACACATACAATATTGTACGAAGACCTTCACACATCGCCATATGTGCACACACAGATACACACATTCACAAAAACACATAGAGAGAGACTCCCACCTATACTCATATACCCACATGAACACCACTGGTAATGCACTAAGATCAAGAATTGAAAAATGATACCTCATAAAATTGCAAAACTTCTGTAAGCCAAAGGAGACTGTTAATAGGAAAAAAATTGCAACCAAGAGATTGGGAAAACATCTTTACTAACTCTGCATTTGAAAGAGGGCTAATAATACAATATACACAAAGAACTCAAGAAGATGGAATTGAGAATCAAATAACCATATTAATAAATGGGATACAGAGTTAAAGAAAGAATTCTCAACTGAGGAATACCAGTGGCTGAGAAGCACCTAAAGAAATGTTCAACATCCACTACTGGGCATATACACAAAAGATGCTCCAACATATAAGAAAGACACAGGCTCTACTATGTTCATAGCAGCCTTATTTATAAAAGCCAGAATCTGGAAAGAACCCAGATCCCTTTCAATAGATGAATGGATACAGAAAATGTGGTACATTTACACAATGGAGTACTACTCAGCTATTAAAAACAATGACTTCATGAAATTCTTAGGCAAATGGATGGAACTAGAAAATGTCATCCTGAGAGATGTAACCCAATCACAAAGAATCACATGTGGTATTCACTCACTGATCAATGGATATTATCCCCAAAGCTGGAAATACCCAAGATTTAATTTGCATACAAGATGAAGTTCAAGAAGAAGGAAGACCAAAATGTGGATACTTTGGTCCTCCGTAGAAAAGGGGACAAAATACCCATGGGAGGAGATACAAAGAAAAACTGTGGAACAGAGACTGAAGAAAAGGCCATCCAGAGACTGCCTCACCTGGAGATTCATCCCACATACAGTTACCCAACCCAGACACTATTATTGATGCTAAGATAGGGGATATAACTGTGAACAACACACTGCCTCCTGCAGACTTTCTCTGCTGAACTAACTCTATGCCTAGCTACAAAAGGAAGGTCTTAGGTGTCCACCACATCTGGCTGGACTGTAGCTTCCCCTCCAGTTTAATGGAGCAGGGACCTTGAATGAGTCCTATTGTTTCTGACCATCCACTTAAGTGGAACTTAGGTCCTTTCTGATTATGGGCAGTGTGCTCTTTTCTGCATGGCTGATGGTCAATGTGATCTTGCTGGTGCTGCAGGTGCACTAAGGGTCTTGGTCCTATGGTTCTTCACCCCTGCATCACTCATATTTGTGCTCTAAGTGTGACTGTGTGGCATGGCAGTAAAGAAGACTCTGGGCAAGTGTCAGTCAGTTCAGAGGTGCTGGCTGCCTAGCAGCAAACCCAAAGTCTACAGGAACTGCTGTCTGACCCAGGCAATCATTTATGTGAAGCCTCTTCCTTCATGCTCTTTTATGTGCTGGTCTACACATGATAGGTACTGGATATGATACTGGAGTGCCAGCTGTCTTGAAAACATCTCTTCTTCCACTCAAGCCACATTACCCTGTGCTTGGGGAAGTGCTGGCAGTGCTGGTTATGGATGCCTTCTGCTTGGATTTCTTCTGGCTCCAGTTTGCTGGCTTTGGGAAGTCCATGCAGAAGTACCCGGGAACTTGATGCTTCATCCAGATGGTCCACAAGAATTAATGGGATGCTTATTTGGATTAAGACTATATTTTCATCAAATCTACCCTCATTAGTATCCTGAAAGAGAAAAAGAGTATGGGACACTAGGGATCTTTTACAGGACTTACCAGCTGGGCTCATAGCACCACTACAGAAGCCCACAAACATGACAAAGGTGATGACACACAGGGGTCATAAGAGCATCCTTCTCCTTTTGTAGAGTACTTCCTAGGGTCTTATCATACCCATACACCCACAGGATTGTTATAACCAGAGTCACAGGCAAGAAATAAAGAAAGACTTTCTATAATTCAATGAAAACAAAGATGCAGCATACCCAAACTTTTGGGACACAAGAAAAGCAGTGTTAAGGGGAAAAATCACAGTACTGAGTGCTTTCATAAGGAATCTGAGGTTAACTTAGCCCAGCAACTTAACAACACACCTGAGGTCTCTAGGACAAAAAGAGGCAAACCTATCTAAGAGGAGTAGATAGCAGGGAATACTCAAACTCTGGGCTGAAAACAACCAAATACAAACAAAGAGCTAGATGCAAAGTGTCAACAAGAGCAAGAACTGGTTCTTTGAGAAAATCAACAGGATAGATTAACCCTTAGCCAAACTAAGTAAAGGGCACTGAGACAGTACCCAAATTAACAAAATCTGAAATGAAAATGAAAACATAACAACAAAAACAGGAAATCTAAAATTCATCATGTCTTACTAGAAAAGCTTATACTCAACAAATCTGGAAAACCTAGATGAAATGGATGATTTTATACACAGATACCACATACCCAAATCAAATCAAGATAAGGTAAACTATCTAAACAATCCCATATCCCCTATAGGAGTAGAAAGAATCATTAAAAACACCCCAATGAAAAATTCCCAGCACAAATAAGGCCATTGGTTCTCTAATCTGGAATGAGTCTGCACAAATCATCTTTGAGGCTTTGAAGACAGGTGATTTTGGTTCTAACCATAGCACTTTAGGATACTTCCAAACCTTTCATCTATAGGCCCATGAAACAAAAGTTACTGCAAAGGGTGTGGAACCACACATTGTAGGCCCATGGAATCACAGTGTACTAGACTTGTCCAAGCTATTGGACCCTGTATAGTCAGGCTGGTCTACTTGTTTAAGAGCTGTGGTGGCTACAAGCATTCTAGTGAAGGAAGCAGAGAAGTTAACTCTGGGTTAGCATCTTATACTTACATTCACCCCATGCAGTTGAGACTCTTCTCAAAGGAACACCAAAACCCTGGCTGTTTAATGCACTTGTGAAACAATAGCAGGTCCTATTTCTGAACCATCCTGGAGTCTGGTTTGAAAACCCCGCTGGCATCAATCTTGCCAGATGATGACTCACAGATGCTCATCAGTAACTGTAAGAGGAAACAAACATGATGAAAGGGATCGGTTTAGAACGCATGGCAACCCCCAGATTTCATGTAAGAGTCTGATGCATCACTCAGGATGGGTGGGAAATCTTCATTAAACATGGAACCAGGTACACAGGGGCTGCAGCATTTATTACAACAGAAACGATTTGGACCTAAGACTTATAGACCAAATATATGGTGAAAAAGAAGACCTGTTATCAAGTATCAGGACGCCACTATGCTTTAGTTTCTGCATATGTGGATGTTATGATCTATAGGAAAGAGGGCTTATCGCAGCTGGTGGGAAGGACATTAATAACAAAGAGGGATTCTTGGCTCTCCTCCAAACTATTTGCCTTCCTTTATGAGTTTCTTGCTTTCAATGCTGAGGACATAGACTTAATGACTCCTTCAGGGCCAGAGGTAACATGGAAGGGTGCTGTGTGAAGATCTATGACCTATGTACCAAGCAGCAATAGGTACGATGCATGAAGCATCAGGGGCAGGTTGCCCTCATTAATAATAAACAAAGTCAAGCCCATAGAACCATCCTCCACCTTATCTAGGCACTCTCCTATGTCTTATCCAGTTGTTCTGTGATAATTTACAAGACTTTTGTGGAATTAGCCTCTTTCAAGAAACTGCATGATTGGCAAGCAACCCCTCCTACTCAATTACAAACTGCTGTTCATTAAGATAGATAAGCTAAACACACATTACCATACCCACCCTGCCATTAGCTAGAGGGGTTTTATTTGGGTGCCTACTGACAGGAGCACAGAGCTTTGAGTTATATAGTCAGAGACTGTAGTCATTTGCTTGTATAAGGCTTCATATGAGTCACAGGTAGGAAGCAATTGCAAGTTTTAGTGCCCACTGGAATTGCAAAATGACGGGTTTCTCATCTCTTTTTTTTTTTCAGGGGGTGGGCACAGGGCAAGGGATTGTAAGTTTTCTTTCCCTTTTCCCTGCATTGCAAAATGGTCTCTTAATCCAGGCTAGACCTTGTTTCACAGTGACAGAGCCTGAGAAGCAGATTGCTCAGTCCTGTTTCATGTCAGTGTGCTAGGGTTCTTTCCTGGAGCTTCTATTCAAGCGCTCACGGATGAACAGGGATGTGTGAAGAAAGGCTTCTCTCTGGCTGAGGGTTAGGGTTTAAGATGTAGGCTTCAAGAAAAAAAATTCTCCAACTCTCTCAGCCTAGTCTGCAGAAGAAGCTGCTCACTAAGCCTTGTTAGTTCCCTAAGGGATGGATAGCACAGTCCTGGGGCAACTTGAAACTTGAGCTTTTTACATTCAATGGATCCTCAGCATTGAGGTCTCCTTACTGTTTCCTGCCTCATGATGATTGTCTGGGTGTCTGGGGGAGGGGGATATGCATGTCTGTGCCAATATTGTATATTGGTGGGTGTGCTGAGAGGCCAGTTATTAACTGTGGTTTTGCAGTCTTTCTGCAACATAAGCCCAGTGTCTCGCAGTGAATCTGAAACTGCCTGCTTTTGGTTGAGCTATCTGACACGCATCTTGAATCATCCTGTCACTCCCAGCCAGAGCTCCTGGTATTATTGGTCTCAATCACTGCTACAAGGGTAAGCTACTCATAGAGAGGAAGAACAATGGTAGCTCTTCCACATTTTACCGATTTTATGTGTTTCTGGTTTGTTGTTATTGTTGTAAAAAACCACTTATTAACTTGGAACGAAGCCAATTCTGTCTGTTCCAGGTTCAGACACACAACTTGGCCCACTGTGCTTTCTCATGAATTTTTGTCATTAGGCTTAAATCCTAGGGAGAGGGAGGAGGGTGTGGTGACCCAGGATGAGTCTTATCCACAAACCTAGGCCTCCATGTAAAGCACAGGTGAGTTTCCCAACCCAATAATATTTATTAAACAAACAGAACCCATATTGCCAAAACTAAAAGTGAATAATTTCATTTTTAGCCCAAGCCCACCCTTCCCAAATATTACCATGTGACCTCAGATTCCCTTTCCAGCCCTTCCCCTTCATTACAACTTTTCATTTCCTGGGTGTGGTTGGCCCACACATTTGAGGAACAACCAGGAAGCAAACATGGTACTCTTGGAACCAGAGCAGGATATGGGGCACAAAGGGGTGCTCAACAACAGCTGCACATATGAGACAAAAGTTGTCTCCAAGGTTTTGGTGGTCCTACTTTAAATGGACCCTTTGGAACCTGAACACCAGCCTCTCATTCTCAAAAGGGAGTATGAGGCTCTTAGAGGGAAGAGGGCAAGAGTCCAGGAACCCCAGTTCAAATAGGATGGTTCCATAGTCTGGTGGAAAAGCAGTGGGTTTGGTTTGATGACCACTTGAGGCCATCTCACCTGGGTTCTTATAACTGGCCATCGACTGGTCTCAGAATCCAGTGGCCCCAGATAAAGCCTTCTTCCAGAACTCCACGTCCTTGTGTCCTCCATGACCCAAAGACTTTCACACAGCACTCTGCCTCTCAATGCCTACCATATGGTGGCAGCCAGAGGGCATCTGCAATCTCCAACACTCAGGTCATGGGGGGGACGAGTGCCCCGGGTGGAAGTGACCTTCCTGGCTGTTTCTGCAAGGGCCTCTGCCTCTGCTCTACCTCCCAGGCTGCCAAAATTGCCTATCCTAAAATCAGTGACAGAGGAGCTCGGTCCTGTGAAAAACCCACCAACCCTTCCAGCTTTATGGAATGAAAGAGGTGGTCTAAGGATGCCACTTTCCAGGAATTATCTAGGGTACCCAGATCATCCCTCCTGCTCTATGGTGCCTACTCAGAGAGGCTCTGCTCAGCCTTCTCCAAGGACAGAAAGAAAGGCACCCCATTTTATTGTTTTGTTAAAAAAATTAGAGTCTTTATAATAAAAAGTTTTAAAATATAATTATTATAAACAAATAAAAAAGTTAGACTTCTTTGCTATCTATACTGCAGATAACCCCTGGAAATTCATGGGTGTGTGTGCTATTGGCGTCACCATGAGGATTCATGAAATCCTACAGTTATCCCTCTGCTGACATTGTTTTGCTGAGGATTTCATGGACAGACTTTGCTTCAGGACACTTCCTCACAAGTTTTGTAGATAGAGTGCTGCATTTCAGAGAAATCATTGCATGCTAACCCTAGCTGCTTTGAACGTATTAGGGTGTTTTAATATCAAATCATGTAATGTTTGTAAAGTGCATGGATAATAAACAGACTAATGTCTTTTCAATGGTGCTACCAGGGTCTTTGAGAGTGAAGCCAAGGTAGGTTTTAGAGAGCGAATATGTTTATACTTGAAGCTGCCTGGAGGATGTATTTAAAACCCACTTATTAGTATCTTGAAGTGTATGTGGACCAGCCTATCTGTATAAGCTTATTAATTCTTGTAAGGATCAGCAAGTATCTGCATGGGGAAATGTTCATGGAAACAGAAATAAGATACAGACGGACAAGCAGGCCGGGGCTTTTGTCTAAGAGCCTAATACACAAGCTTAGGTCCAAACTCCCTTCTCAAGTGTCAGGAATGTGCTGTGAAACTAGCAACTTTGGATTGATGTGTTGTCTCTGTGTGTTCTATGTGGGTCTCTGTGTGTGTTTCTGTTGTGCTTTTTGTCCATGTGTGTACTAGCAGTTTTATGTTGGTATTTCTGTATTGGTAGGTGTTGTTTAGGTGTTGTAGTATGGTTCTTGTACATACAAGTGTGTATTAGGTATGTCTCTGTTTGTGCATGTGTGTGGGCATGTACGAAGGCTATGAAATGTTGTTTCTGAACATCTAGGTACATATTCATATGTATCTCTAATATAACATTTGGTCAGCAACACATCTTACATGAGAATTAAAGTCCTCGCTTAATGAGAATAGTAATCTATAAGTCACTTTGCATCACGAAACATCAATACAGTAGCAGGTAATTTGCATCTCACCTAAAATCAATAGAACCAAAGGAGACAGATAATGGTATGTAAAAGTCAGATTATTCCAACAGTTGGTAGAGAAAAAACTATTATCACTATTGAAACTGGTTGTAGAGCAAACATTTACTATATGGAATCATTGTAGGAAAATAAAAGGACTGTGGTACATGGAGGTGCAGAGGAGGCCTGCCATGTCAAATACTGGCTGAGAGCAACAAGGCTTGCCTAGAGGGTCCCGACCCATCTCTGCTCTTATATATTAGCAGTGTATCACGCTTGCTGCATTAATAGTCCCTTTTACAGGTCAATGCTTCCCTTGGAAAGATTTGGATACCGCACACTCTTGTGATTATAGTTCTCTTCAGGAGAATGGATTCGGGGAGATGGATTCTCTGGGGATTCACAAGATGGAAGGGGTTCACAAGAGGAACCCAGTGCAGGTTCCTTGAACTCTAGAATAATAACAGCTGCACTTGCAATGGTGCTAGGCTCCTTAGAAGAACTCGGTACAGTGTCTTTCAGACATTGTTAGCAGTTATTTTTCAATATAAGATATAGGACTATTGGATGAAATGTGGTGTTATTTTAGGCTCCAGAGAACAGTGTGTAGTTCACAATAACTTGTAAGCTGTTTATTAACATCTGAGGAAAAAATTTAGGCCCAGATGCTCTGTGGCACTG
>NW_023045359.1:0-36338 GCF_011762505.2 Arvicanthis niloticus | reverse complement strand
TACAACCACCTCAACACAATGAACAAAAAGAGACTAGATGTGGTATGAAGAACACTTGGAAGATTGTGACAGTATTAGAGTCTGCATCAGAGGAGAGTCAGTCCAACAGAGAGATGCAGAAAAGCTTGGCATGCTTATGACTTAGTGGGATTTTATTGATGGTCCTGATGTGAGGAGAGACATGTAAAGAGGAAGGAATGAAGCTTTCTGATAAACAGAGCATGTGTGAACAGTCCTAATGAGGAACTCTGTGTTACCCAAGTCTGTGGGGTAAAATTCATCCTTATCCATACCTCCATTTCCCCAATGTGCTGGAATGCAGGTCTTGACTCCAATAGATCAAAATTACAAAAAAGCAAACAGATTCCAAAATACTTTCTTTTTTGACTAAAAAGAATGAGAAAACTATTTGTCTCCTTCAAAGAATTTTCTGTCATCTAAGAATTCTGGACTGGGCAAAGGGTACACCCTTTAAAATGACCAATTCTAGCTTTAGGCAGCTATTCTGTGGCTTCTTCACTTAGTCTTTATTTTACCTAACGAAAGAATCATTCCTTGGTCATTCCAATCCTTCAATCCTTTTTCATTAAGATTTGTGTTGCTACAAGCAAAATGTATTCAGATACTGAAACTGAGAGATTTGTTGTATTCTTGTAAGATAGATTTCCTCTTCAGAAACGACAGATTCATCAGCTAGAGGGGGAAAGGGGAAAATAAATAAGATTGAGATAACTAAGGAAAACTGTGACATATTTATTTTATAGGTAGAAAAACCACAGCGTACAGCTAAGATACCAAGTGGGGAATTGAGTCAGACACAGGGAAACTGAAAGAAAGTTTCTTGAAACATAAATGAGTGAATGTGGTAGTCAAGTTAAGTCTCGGTCTGAAAAACTCCAATATTTTATTGGAATTAAGTGCCATATAAGTTGTAAGGCATAAAAAATTCAGGAGCTAACCAAAGTGTAACAAAGTACTAGGAGTCCAGCACTGGCTACACCCCTATTTCCAGATCCATTAAACATCTAAAATATAGAGACACAAATTCCAGTGAGTAGAGAAAATCTCTTTTGCAATGTATAGAAGCTTTACTGACAACAAATAGCTGATTAGCTAATGAGCTGAAACAGGATTAGAAGGTGGGATGTCTGAAAAAGAGAATTTTCTGGAAAGTAGTCAGGCATGAGAAATTTGGCCCCCAAACAATGATGGAAAACAGTTAGGTGAAATGGAGGACCAGGAAACCAGCCATGGGTATTCACAGAATAGAATATATAGAATATTAAGTTATGAGCTTGTCAGGGAATAGGCCCAAGCTACTGGGCTAAGTAATTATGTCATAAAAATTCAAGTCGTATTTCTGGGAGCAAGGATGCTGGGTAGAAAAAGCTCAAAACCACACCAGTTAACTCTAATAGTAGGTGTTAATTAAACTTAAGGAACTCTTACCTTCCTTTTTATAAATTCATTGCAATTATTTATTTATTTATTCCTCCATCTCTATCAATCTATCTATCTATCTATCTATCATCTATCTATTCATTTATTTAGGTGGATATGCATGTGGGTGTGTATGTGTTTATGTATGAAGCCTGACAAGGTGGAGGTCAGAGGACAACACAAGAATGTCGCTTCTCTCTCCTTTTACTCTGTAAGTTCCAGGGATCAAAGCTTACATGCTTAACCATTTTGCCAATTTCTACATTTACCTTTTCTTTTTGAACCAAAAACAAAAACAAAACAAAACAAAAAAAAAAAAACAAAAAAAAAACCCCACATTTTTTTTCATTTAAAAAAGTTTTAGGTCACATAAAACAAGGCAACATTTATTCCTTCTTCTGGTCTTCTTGCACTGGGTCTGTGGGCGGCTTCTCCATTGTGGCGCTGTTGCTCTCTGAGTCAGTGTTACTGTCCTGGTCCCTTCCACCTCCATGCTGTCAACCCCCTCCTGCCCACTCTCCTTGTCCTCAGGAGTAGACATGCCTTCTTCACCATTTCTGCTGGCTCTCCGCTGTCTTCAAGGTGTGCCTCCTCTTTGGCTTACTCTTGTTTATCCACTAGGCAGGGTCAATAGTGCCGAAAGGCAAGGTGATCTCGAAAACTCCAAGAATAACCAACTCCATAAGTATTTGATGTAATTTTTACCTTTTCTGTCTCCTTTGGGATGTTCTCCTCATCCTTCTTCTCCTCCTCGGCTTTGCTCGCCACTTGCTCTTCCTCAGGGGCTATGTTTGCTCTGACTGTGTTCAGCTTGCTCTGCAGCCTCCTTCTCCCTCTCCTCCTGCCTTTTGTGGGCCTGCTCCTCCACCTCTGTGATCTCAGCTGCAATCTTCCTCCATGTCTACTTCCATCTTCAGACACATAACCTTTTAAGTTTATTGTTAAAGGATTCTGTGCTTTCCAGGGATTTCCTCTACTTTTCCTCGTGTCGTTCTTCTATCTGAAGGAGCTCGGCTTCTAGTTTTCGCTGATGAACCATTAAAGACTGGACTTGTCGCTTGAGGACCTGCATTCCAGCTGTTGTGACAACCAACCGCACATCAGGTACCACACTCTCACTGAGGATCTCACTGATGGGGCGGTGGTTTCTCTGGAAAAGGGCAGTGGCTGTCTGCTTCATTGAAAAGTCATCATCATAATTATCTGGATCTTCCGCAGGCTGAATGCTCACGTAAGGCTCCCGCTTCTCCATGCGAGACTGTCTCTGTCGACTTTCTTCCTCTAATGCAGCTTCCACACGACTTTTTGAATTAATATACGCAAGGTGCCCAGGAGAATTATGATAGGCCTTCATGAACTCATTGTACTCGATCTTTTCTGCTTCGTATTCGTTTAAATATTCTTGCTTCCTCTTCATCAGCGAGATCTCGCCACATGCCACTAATAATCTTGCCAATCTCCCACAACTTCAAGTCAGGGTTGGAAGCCTTTACTTGGTCCCAGACCTTTCTGTTGTACCTCATGTAGGGGCATCAGCGGCTTATCCAGTGGCTTCGGAGGCTTTGGGAATCATAATGCCAGAGGACGCCATGACCCAGCTGTTGGTGCCCGGGTTCCCTCCCAGCCTGTAGTTGTTGTAGGCAAGATGACTGTATGGATTGTATCCCACAAACCCTGGTGTGCTGGGCATTTGTGTTGCAGGAGCTGGGGTGGGAGGGTGGGGCATAAGATGATCTTTTTTGACATTTTGGAAGATTAAGTGTTCAGTTCCTTAAGAATGAATCTGTGACACCGCAGGCTGAGAAGGCACCCGTGGCTCCGGCTTCGCTTCCCTTTGTCCCGCACTCTACCTTTACTTTTATTTTTTTTCCTACTAATTTTTAATTGGATATTTTATTTACATTTCAGATGCCATCCCCTTTCCCCATTTCCCCTCCCTAGAAAACCCCTATTCCATGCCCCCTTTTCCTTTTTGCTTTTATACAATTTTTAAAATGTTACCTTTCCTTTTAAAAGTCACATTTTTTTAAGCACTGAGATAGAGACATCATCAGAAATTGTACTTAACTCAAGCCTTTAAATCTCCCATTTTCCTCTGTATTTATTGAAAAATAAAATGGACTCATAATTCTGTGCCTGGGCTCACTTGGAATTTTGGTTACAAGAAAATTCTCCAATGATGCGTAGTTCGTTCTTTGCATCCAATGACTATAACCTTTTCCATTCTTTGGGAAGGTTCACAAACCACAGAACTTCTGCTTCAGTTCAAAGCATTCCAGCATTAGTTGTGACAAGTCCAAGTGATGCAGAAATACTCAGATGGCACAGAATACTTTTTATTGTGTGAACATCCCTTAAATGTGAGTCAGTTGATGAATTTCTCGTTCTAAGTAAAATTACCACACTATTATTAACTAATAAAATGTAAAGCCAAAGATGAATAATGAGAGCACATGCTCTAAATTTGAGGGAAGAACGAAGACAGCTTGCAATGTGGAAAATTGTATGAACGTATGACAGCTATATAGTCTCTCCACTTTTTGTCTTGCATCGTGTTATGGGGTCGTGAATAGAAAGGCAGTGCTAGAATCTATCTTTTTGTAGTGAGATATGATGACCATCCCCGGAGCAGTGGTACAACAGGGCATGCAATTTGCTTACATCGTTAGGTTGATTGACAGCTCTCACTGTGATTCTTGTGGTTGAGCAGGCATACTTCAGATTTGTCCTATTCTGTTATGTTTCTGTTTCATCTTCTCAGTGCATCCTGCCTAAGGTGGCCTTTGGGGTACAAGACTGAGAAGTATGCAACACTTTCATATACTAGCTGCCGTGAGGGCTTAGGGAAACGGCAATCGCATTGCTATCTTGAGAAAAACATGTAATTTGTGCACCCAGAAACCCATGAATATTATTAAGGAAACAATATATTTTTAATAAAAATGGTCAAAAAATGGTCTAAGATTGTTTTAAAAGATTCCATGCTCCTGGAAATCATTCATATATATTTCATATATGAATTCATATATATTTGAAAGGTATTTTCAATACAGTGTATGCTCCCATGTCATGATTGATCTCTTCTTATTGCTTAGTATCTTCATATATATTTATAAAAAAAGTGCTACGATTTGATGATGTCTACTTAAATATTTTTGTTCTGCACAGGAAAAATACAGTGACTACAGATACTCTCCAAGCGATTGATCACTGAAACATTTAACCCAAAAGAAGTCAGAGGTAAATGCTATATCAGAAGAGAGAGAGAGGGAGAGAGAGAGAGAGAGAGAGAGAGAGAGAGAGAGAGAGAGAGAGAGATCTGTTATGCCATATCAATAGAAAAATTGATAATATGGTCTACCAGCAACTTCTGGGATGATCCCTAATTGTGAATGATAAACTATATTCATTAATTTTCCACCAAAAGAAAAACTATGTAAGACACAATTCACAACACTTTAGAGTATGAATCTAAAAGTACATAAAAAAGTATTTTAAAATAATGCATGTTCCTGTGTTGTGATTAATCTTTCCTTATTCCTTGGTTTCTTCTTATGAGCATGTGCATTTACAAAAAAAAAAAATATTTTTAATCTAAGTAATTGAGATCAACTTGTAAACTTGAGTACCTTAATTTCAAAGTATATTTGAAGTTAAGGTTTTAGTGTTAACTAGTGAATCACATGCCTTATGAGGATACTCATAAGGGTATGTGTGCACTTACATGCCTGCATGTGTTTGGGCCCACAAATACGTGCCTTTATTTCCATATTTTCAGATCTACAGTGAATTTAACAGCACCATGTATCACTTCTTCTACAATCCAATCTTAGAAGAGTTCATCTTTTTACTGTAAGTCTTTAACATAACATTTTTCTGTCTCACTAGCTAACTTAAATTTCACCCTGGCATGGTTTCCTGGAGATTGTAAGACTTTGTCAACTTATTAATGTTGCCTACGTACTGAAGTCAAAAGCCTAGAGTAGGCCACAAGGATGTAGTTAGGAAGGTATGTGGACAGTGCTGTTGTCTTCTCTCCCTCTAGAACAAGGGGAAGAGGGCTAATTGTTGCTATTTGGGTTAGAATGTGGTCTGGCTTGCTTCACTAGAAGCCATGCTGGGAACCAGAGCTGTTCACACATATACAGAACAAAACGAAGCCCCAACTTTCTTTCTGAGGGAGATGAATCAGTGAAGATCAGAGAAGGGAGGGTGTGGAGCCCCGGAGGGCTGGTGGAGGCACAGGGGAGTAACTCAAAGTTCTCACCAGCATGCTGGAGCAGAGCTGAATTCACTGAATTCTTAGGTTCCTGGGTGTTGGCAGCCTTTGTGAGCTTCAGCCTTTGCCTACATGTAGACCATTCGAAAGCCAATTACTGGCAGAACTAGTTAGAGGTCTTCTAAAGTGATGGGATTCAAGAACTGACTGGTTCATTTTATGGCACTTGCACACTCATAAGTCAAAGTCTCTTGACTTGTTCTATATATTTCTGGAGCCCAGGGGCCTTTACTAAGTAGTATTTGAATATGATTCACTCTTGACAGTTTCAGACATTCTGGAAAACACCAAGGACTTCAAACTAACATTCCAATCTAATACCATGTATCTCTGGTACTAGCTAAAGTTTGTTTTATGGAAGTATGAGCTAACTGTCTTTCTTTCTTTTTTTTTTTTAACTGTCTTTCTTTATACCCACATATGTACATATGGATTAAACTGTAGTGGAGTTGGACAAGTTTAAAGTGTATCTTTAGAAAGTTAATTAGCTCTCCCTCTCCCTCTCCCTCTCCCTCTCCCTCTCCCTCTCCCTCTCCCTCTCCCTCTCCCTCTCCCTCTCCCTCTCCCTCTCCCTCTCCCTCTCCCTCTCTCTGTCTGTGTGTGTGTGTGTATGTACACATTTGCACACATGTATGTTCATATATTTTTAATTTAGCTATTTTAATTAATCGCTGTGAAAGGGATGATACTTTTGAAGCTTATTGAAAGAAAACCTGGCCTACTAAGAGGAAAGACACATTTCTTAGTTTATGTAAGCTTTCAGCACAACAGCTTTTTGGTTTATAGAAGAGGATGGATGCCAAGCACAGGTAGTTGCCATGATTGGAACTGGTATGCGGCAGTTAGATTGAGGACAACTGAATCTCACTTAGGAAGACTGAGCCACAACAGTCTCTATTTAATTCATCATAGCCATCCTTAGAGTGTTGCTATATAACACCACACTCCTTCTCTCTCCTTATATTCATGTTTCTTAAATGATACTCTGAATAAAGGAGAGTTATAACCACATTCATTTTAACCACCCACCACAGAGCCCTCTTCATACTCAGGGTCATACACAGCACTCCTGAGTTTTCTACACAAGAGCTCATTAAGAAGTATAGAAAATGATGGAAATCAAGCCAGAGGCATGAGTATAGAGCAATACGGTACGTTTAGCCCTATGTGAAATACATGCTAAATCCAAGACTAGAAAAAAATTCATTAATTTTGTTAAAATTCTGTCAATTTTGTTAATATATCATATTGAATATACACATAGGTGATAAATGAAGGAAATAAAAACAAATATACAAAGAAAAAACCAAAACCCTTCAACACAGTAATGAGAATTATATTTTAGCAATTTTTTGAGACAGTGTCTCACAGTGTAACCCTAGCTGTACTAGAACTCATTATATAAACCAAGATGGCCTTGAGATAATATAGGTAAAGCTGCCTCTGCCTCTCAAGAACTGCAATTAAAGATCCGAAATGTCATGCTCAGCAGAAACAATTATTTAAAAAGCAATGTATAAGCCTTATCTGAAATCCAGTTAACACATATACATAGAAAAATATAAAAATGTTTCAAGGAGAAGTCCAGAATGCACCACAGATAAGAGCACTTGCAGCTTTTACAGAGAACCGAGGCTTTATTCCTAGCATCTACTTGGTAGCTACAACCATTTGTAACTCCAGTTCAAGGGGATCCAATGGTTTCTTCTAACCTCTGTAGATACCAAGCATGCATGTGGTGCACATACAAGCATTCAGGGAAACAGTCATGCACATGAAATAAAATAGATGTACAACATTTTTACAACTTTTCAAAAATACATTTGTGGAGAAAAAATGTATAATCAGTCAAAAGTTCAAATAAGTTATTCCTGGATAATTTTTAAAGTTTTGTAAGTAACTGCAAGAATTAACCACACATTTTCTTAATAATTGATACTAGCTATCTATTTGATGAGTGCTTGAAAACTCTTAGTTTTTACATTTTAAAGTTCCACCAACATTATTCTAGAATAACACTTTCAAGAGTTCTTTAGTAGTAAAATTAAGCTTTCTATTTTCTCTGAGCTGCTCAGAGTCAGAGTAATTTAGAGCCGGAGACAACGTGTCTCACTCAAGTCAAGTCGTTTCTGGATACATCTGTGGTGCACCGAGTGAGAATTTAATGCATTTGTCTGGAGAATCTGCCATTTGATGTGCAGACTTATTCCTCACAGTTTCTCTTCCAGTTCAGATTTAAGTGTGCAATGAGGAATGTGAGCAGACATTCTACTTTGATAATTTCTCCATTACAATAGCACAAGATAGTAATCTACATCCCCCCCCAAAAGATAATCATCATTCTGTCAGGTAGTAAATAGCATACTTTAAATACTTATCTTCCACATAGACACTCTTTTTAACATAAGTAAGCCCCTTTCTCAGTCAGTTTCAGAATACTCTAAATTAATTACTGTTATCAACTATAAAATTGCAAGAAGAATTATTCTGTATACCTATCTGCTTACTATGTCAGACGCAGGAAAGATTATTCTAGAAGCTTGATCTATTTAACATTAAAACAAGCTCGACAGATGAAAAGAGTTGTGGTATATCAAATAATAAAGTGCACTTAAGAAAAAAATAAAAATTTAAAGTACTTCTTTTAGAATTTACACCAAGATGGCAACAAATGACTCAAATGTTCACCTGCTTTTAGAAATTATAGATCCACAAGAAGGTGTGAAAGTGGTATAGAAAAGCAGAAGGTATCTTTCACCCATAGTTACAACTTACACAACCATAGTCCAGACTCAAAAATCGCAAATGTTGACACTGGCACTGGTAGAATGTTTGTGTGTATGTATTTATGCATGTATATGCATGTGTTTGCATGTGTATGTGTGTGTTTATATGTTTATGTGCGTATGTGCATATATGTGTGTATTGTGTGTGTAGTGCGACAGTTATTACCTAAATACATTCATACGGTGACCATTTCACTCAAAACACTGAACTGTGCTATTACTACCGAGATTTACAGTTGGACACTTACATATGCAAACATGTGTGTGCGTGTGTGTGTGTGTGTGCGTGTAGTTAATAGATGAATAGTGATTGCTCATACTTAGGAGTTTTGAAGATATGTATAGAAAGTATGATTAAGTATATGTATTAACACAGACATACCATTTCCTTTTCCTTATCTGGTGATACTTTTCAATGTGGAGTGGATACTAATGGCTAAGATATGTTAGTCTAGAATATAGAATGTGGGACCCTATCCTTTCTGTCTCACTGTACCTCTCTCTTGTTCTTTACCTTGTTTCCATCTGACCATCCCACCATTCCCATGATCTCATCATTACCAGTCTCTTCTCTGCTTTAAAAGATCAATTTTAGTTTAAACATGAAGGTGTTAGCAGGCAATATTTGTCTGTCCACCTTCCTTCCTTTCTTCCTTCCTTCCTTCCTTCCTTCCTTCCTTCCTTCCTTCCTTCCTTCCTCCCTTCCTGTCTTCCTTTATTTTGTTTTTGCTCTATTCTCTTTTGTTTTGTTTTTTCTTTTTTGTGGTACTTGTAAATGAACCCAGTGCTTCAAGCACACAAGGCCAGTGCTCCCCACAGAGTTACCTCTCCAGCTCAGTTGTTGTTTTTGGGGAACTGAGTTATTTTTCTTAACATAATGTCCTCTAATTTTCTCCCCCTTGCTACCCTTTTATATCACTGCCACATGACAGTACCCACCCCCCACCACCATCTGTAACCTCTTACAACCACTAATTTATTCCCCATCTCTGTAATTTTGTCAACTCAAGAACGTTAAATGGAATCATACAGCATGTGACCTTTAAATTCTTTCTTTTCCCTTCACAGCATGACACTCTTCCAGATCATCTGAGCAGTCACCTCACATAGCCAGGTAAGTGTTGCCCCATATGCTACTGTACATTAGTTTTCAAGACACAGCAAACTATTTTCCAGAATAGTCACACAGTTCTAAAAATGCAAAAGCTTTGTATGAGTCTTCAGCAATTCTGCATCTCCCTCTGGATCTGTTACTACCTCAGCCTCCACTGAGGAATCACATTGTGGTTTTAAATTCCATTTCTCTATTTTGAATGCTTTTTCCAGTATTCACTGTCATCTGTACCTGTTTTTTTTTTTTTTTCAAGGAGACAGTGCCTATTTGTTTTAAATATATTCACAGGATTGCAAGTGATAGTACCAAATGTCAAGTGATTTTTTAAAATAATAAGCATACTCAATAATCATATGTTAATGAACTTACGTGCTATCTTTTGTGACAAAATTCTGGGTTCTGCCTAGGAAAATTACAATATATTCCTTATTCTATAGTTAATAATCAATAGTTGAGACCAAAGAGGTAGCTGAGAGGTTAAGAATACTTGCTGTCATTGCTAAGGATACAGGTTCAGTTCCCAGCACTATATCAGGCAGCTTAACAACCAGCTCTAACTACAGACCCAATGCCTTCTTTTCTTCTTCTGGCTTCCATCAGCACCTGCATGCAGGGGATACACATAGAGAATGGCAAACATGAACACACACACACACACACACACACACACACAAGCACAAAGACACATCTGCATACACAAACACACACAGGCTGGAGAGGGACAGCTCAACAACTAAAAGCACCTATTACTCTTTAGAGAATCCATGTTTGATTCCCAGAACCCACATGGTGGTTCACAGCTACCTATGGCTCCAATCTCCCCTCTGACCTCTGCAGGTACCAACTGCCCTGCATACATACATACGTACATACACACATACATACATACATACATACACACATACGTATAAAACACTATAAAATAAAGTGAACAGATTTTATTTCAAAAAGGCATTAATGACTAAAACCAACCACTAATGAAGTTAAAATGGAAGCCTAAACAGCAATGTTACAGATAATGCAAACTCAATAAAGAGAAAAAAATCCTTAAAAGCAAACCCTAAATACTTTCCAAATGACTTAAAGTAAACAGAGTTTAACTATAAGAAAATATTTATAACAATACTTTGCTCAGAAAAAATATACAGAATAATTTGCTGGACTCTACACATTCGTAATTTGAAGAATTAATCTTTCAAGGCTTGTTTTTACTTTGTCAAAGGAAAATTACAGGCTTGGTGCAACATAGTAAACAGACTTATTACAGGAACTTAATGTTGATGTGGTAGTTAATAAAACTATATCTTGAAAGTAACTGGCAATTCTCTGGATGACGGGTTAGTTTAAATGGAACTGTTCATTAAATTGCTCAGCTAATGCTTAGTGAGCACCTATTGTACGACGTTATCAAGGACGCCCTGTGGAATGCTTGGAGTTCATTCCATATAAAATCACATGCTTCTGTGATGCTTAAAATACAGTAGACGAAACACCAGTGCTTTAAAAAAGAACGGTATCTTATGGTCCAGGATAACTAGCTCTGAATTTATAACAAATCACTGTAAGTGTTTACTTGAAAATACTTTAAATTCTTAAATTGAAAACATACAAAAATAAGAGTCAGATGAAAAGAGACAGTTGTCTGAAAATGGTTGAAATCAATAGTATGTTCTCTGCACTCATCAATTATTTCTGTTCATTTTGATCGATCAATTTCTCTAAAGATTGGATATCTTTGGGGCCAATAAAAAAATATTCCGAGTATCTTCTGGGTCCTGTAAACGTTCACATATCTAGTAATAACAAGATGTACATCCAGATACTATGGGCCTGGATAATGGGCCTGACTCAATGACATATTAGAATTCAAGAGGGCACAGAATCGATGTACAGTCTGAGAAACAGACTGCAGGGACCAAGGAAGCACAAAAGGCCTAAGTGGGATAATAGTGAACCTCCCTCAAGATCTGGACAGAGTTTACAGGAAGGAACTATAAAGAATTGTTCTGTATTCAACTTAGGACTGAATACAAGAACACCGAAAAAAGATGTGATTTGGATTTCTTGAGTGGTTACGGTTTGAAAGGGGTAAGTGAAGTGTGTTAAAAATATCCACCACTCTGAGAATATCCGAAATAGAACTTTCCTTTTGAAAAACCAGGGAGATGTGCTGGGGTCCTTTTCAAGGTCACTTTAACCTCTAAGAAACCAATGCAATTCTGTTGTGAGAACAGGATCGCTTCCCCTCATACCCTTAACCTGATCAGGTGATGTCTCAGGCGGCAGCGCTTCTTTTTTAATGTAACAAACAGTGCCATCTACTGACCAACTCATGCTATTGAAGCGGTAAATATTCTAGGACAGTAAACTGACCTGTGATATGTAGGTCATTTGTCACAGTCTACAGAAGTCACATTTTACACGTGCTTATTCGAAGCTACAAGCAGGACAGGTGCCGTCCGTTTTGATTGGCACGATTTTTTTTCTTTTAAGCACAGGAAGAGATTGATGTCCAAGAAAATGGATCATTTGATCATAATTTCGACACTATTTTTTTTTCCCCCAGAGTACCACTATGAACTGGATTCCGCTGAATGGAAGGAAATGTAGCACTTTAGAAGTGTAAATCAGTCTTCAGAGTTATCCAACGTTGGAAGAAAAGCCTGATGGGAATGATGAATGAAAAGACGTGAGGTCCATAGAACAAAGCACACTGTCAAGTGACTGACTGACAGTCTGGGGAGAAGGAAAGCACTCACGAGGACTGTCAAGTCAGAGGATGGAAGAAAAACGAGCCGAGGCTATTTCATTTCTTCTCCTTTAACAGTATAAGCTTAGAAATATTTATGGAGACTGTGGAAGCCTCATGTGTTCTTACAAAGGCATCGTCCATAACGTTGTCTATTGTGTTGCTAGGTGTATGGTGTCAATAATCTGTCACTTACAAATGAATGAGTGTTAGGCTGAGGTATGGACAATACAGTGAAAATGTCCCTATGCATTGATTAACATAAATTAAGCCTCATTTGGTTTCTATTTGCACCCAAATCAGGAGGGTCTTGTTGTTGTTGCTGTTGCTATTGCTTTTATGGGCTACATGTAAATATTACACTCAACAGTTTCATGGTTGTGGTGTTCATGTCGTTTTAGTATAAGCTCTTGATCTTATAAAAGGATATAACCAGTATCTGTGGGTAGAATATTGGTAAAAGAATATTCTACTTTCTCCTTTAAGAGAAAGAGCAAGAAAGGGTGTTACTTTGGTGCATAGGGAGATAAGAAGGGTATGGAAGGAGTTGGGAGGGGGGGACCATAATAGAATATATTGTATGAAGAAAATCTATTTTCAATAAAAACATACTATTTTCTCATTTATGATAGAAATGAGCAAGTTCAGATGTTTATTTCTGTTATTGAAGCTCTTGAAACTATATAAGGCACATTCATAAACTATTATATGTATTAAATTAAGAAATGAAAGTAATCTATCAGCAAGATGAATCCTATTAGGAAATATTTCTGAGAATAATATTCAAGTTGTACGATATTCCCTATCTTTGAAACACAGAAGGAGGAGGAGGAGGGGAAAGAGAAAGAGGAGGAGGAGGAGGAGGAGGGAAAGGAGAAGGAGGGGAAGGAGAAGGAGGAAGAGGAGGAAAAGGAGGAGGAAGAGGAGGAGGAGGAGGAGAAGGAAGAGAAGGAGGAGGAGGAAGAGGAGAAAAAGGAGGAGGAAGAGGAGGAGGAGGAAGAGAGGAGGATGAAGAGAGAAGGAGAAGGAGGAGGAGGAAGTAGAGGAGGAGAAAGAGGAGGAGGAGGAGGAAGTAGAGGAAGAGAAAGAGGAGGAGGAAGAGGAGAAGGAGGAAGTAGAGGAAGAGAAGGAGGAAGAGGAGGAAGTAGAGGAGGAGGAGGAGAAAGAAGAGAAGGAGGAAGAGGAGGAGGAAGAGGGGGAGGAGGAAGTAGAGGAGGAGGAAGAGGAGGATGAGGAAGAGAAGGAGGAAGAGGAAGAGGAAGAGGAGGAGGAAGAGGAGGAGGAGGAAGTAGAGGAGGAGGAAGAGGAGGAGGAAGAGGGGGAGGAGGAAGTAGAGGAGGAAGAGGAGGAGGAAGAGGAGGAGGAAGAGGAAGAGGAGGAAGTAGAGGAGGAGGAAGAGGAGGAGGAAGAGGAGGAGGAGGAAGTAGAGGAGGAGGAAGAGGAGGAGGAAGAGGAGGAGGAGGAAGTAGAGGAGGAGGAAGAGGAGGAGGAAGAGGAGGACGAGGAGGAAGAGGAGGAGGAGGAAGAGAAAGAGGAGGAGGAAGAGAACGAGAAGGAGGACGAGGAGGAAGAGGAGAAGGAAGAGAAGGAGGAGGAGGAGGAGGGAAAAAGGCAAGTTTGGCCACAATGTGACCATTTGAATGTACAGGATCTCTGTCTGCATACCACCATCACCTCCCATTTCTGAAACCAAAGGCTTCAAAGAGCTTGAATCTACAGAACTAGTGATGTCAGCAATCCTAACAATGTAAGCACCAGAAGGGTATGCTTTCACATGGACACTCTGTCCTGAGGTTTTTAGCAACATCGAAACTTGTTTTGGGACTAGACAAGGACGAACAGTGGAGGCAGACAGCAAGTTTTCCACAGAGGTGCTTCTTGGGACAGACCTGAGAAATGCTGGCAACAGCTGCTGGAGCAAGTCACAGACCCACAGAGCATGTGTGATAGCATGCAGAGCCTGGCTCTGGGCCTCTGTATTGGAGTTTGTTTGGGATTTCAAATTAATTCACACTTAGCATCTGCCTATGCTCTTATTTGATGAGCTCTTCTCATTTTAACATTTGATCAGAAGAAGACTTGCAAAGCATGATTCTACTTTGTTTTCCAAGCTCAGAGTGGATTTTTGTGCTCAGGTTGGAACCTATGCTATTACAGGAGTTTTGTTTTAGGTTTTTTTGTCCTAATTAACATTCTCAGAAGTTTTACAGTCATTCAGATTAGGCCCATTTGCCAATAATAGCAGAATCAAGAGATAATACAGTATGAATGTGTTTCTTCCTCTTTCTGCTTATTTCTCTCTTTTGTATGAATGACATCAAGGCTCTAAACATTCACTAAAATTGAATGTTTAGTGTGAATACACACTAAAACATTCACTTTCTGTTCACTTGTAGGAATAGAAATTGCTTCATTTAAATTCTACAGTTAATAAACTGCCTTTGGATTTTGATCAGTTCTAAACTTAAGAGAGAAAGAATGTGTGTTTGTGTGTATACATATAAAAGATTAAAGGGGAAAGAATCATGTATACATTTATGCAAATCATAGGAACAACTGAGAAAGAGTACGTTTGCAGCAAGGTACAAAGCCCAGAGAACTTATTTGTTGTTGTTTTTAAGTGCAAATGAGTTGTCAAGGAATTTTAAAAACGTGAAATTCACTAGTCTGTTGTTTAACTATACAGTTTCTCCTGTATATTTATCTTTAAATTCAGCCAATATTTTCATGATATATAGGTATAAGAGTTTTCCTACTATTACATTATAAGAGGTGTGTTTGTGTGTGTGTGTGTGTGTGTGTGTGTGTGTGTGTGTGTGTGTGTAAACAAATGTTTGGAAGGTTCTGATCCTACAGTGAAGAATGTGCCTATGTCATTTTAGAGTGGCAGTAATTAAAAGAATTTGCCAGAGTTTGTTCAGAGTTCAGTATCCACCACTCAGTCAATATTAGAACACTTCCACTTAGAACATGACCCGTGCTCTTTCCCTGATGTTCATAATGTACCCTGTATTTTCAGTGCTAGGCAGCTAGGAATCTTTTTTGCCTCATAATTTGCTTATTCTAGATGTTTCAAATAGATGTGGTAAGTGAAGTCCATTGTATTAAAAACTAATAAAATAGCTACTACAAAAATTTTTGCAAAATTATCCATTTTGCTTCTGGTTTTATGAAGAATTAAGTAATAGTGGTATGATAGCACTTTCCCTACAAAGATTCTGATAGCACATGCTCAGCCTAAAGGAAGACTTTGAACATAGTAAGTGCTTTATGAAGGAATTGAATAACATTTTAAACAACTAGTCACATCAAGAGGATAATAAAACTTTTAGAGTTGCTTACATTAAAGCATTATAATTATTTGCGACTGTAAGAAAATAAACTTCATGGGAACAGGAATTGTGTAATATGTTTATTATAACCCCTTTGTTTACTCCAGCACCTGTGTGCATGCTGCCCTTAATATCCATACTTGGACCACCCTCCTCAAGACTTAGGCATGCCTGAATTCTCTTACCGTTTAACTTTAGCTTCAAAGTCTTTTCTCCAAAGACCCCCTCAGGGACCACCCAACCAAACACAGATGCTCACTCTCCATTTCAGTCGTTATTTAGGTTATTTGCCTCATACCCCTCATCCTTCCTACATATTATCTTTTGTTTATTTTGCTATTTACAGTTTGTTCCTTCCTGTTAGAATACAAGATTTGTGGAACACAGGACACTTGATATTTTAATTAGCACCACACCAGTGCCCTAAACAGTGACAGGTATATAATATCTGTCAAATAAAGGAATTTATTTCAGGGTGAAGATGTAACGTAAAGTAATGCAGTAAGTTGTAAAAGAGAAATACTCCCATTACTCCATCTTTTGGATTTTTTTAGGAGTGGACTTAAGTTTGGGATGTTCATGAATTTATATCTGTGAAAGAAAAGAGAAAACACAACATGAGGCAAAGGAGAACCCATGGGCTTAAGCACTCAGCCAACCCCCCAGGAATCTCCCGGGCTGAAATGACATGTCCTTCCACCCCAGACTCAGCCAGTCCTTGTATAAAGACTTCCCATAAGAAGCTCTTATATTGGCACTGACTACAGCTTAGTGGCATGAGGCACAAGTGTCCTCCTCCCTTTCTAAAGGACCTCCGTGGTGTATCTTCATGCTAATCCCATTCATTTACACTTCTGATCCAATCATTCTGCAAGGATTAATGTCTGTGTCCCATATTCCAGGCAGTGTTTCAGGCTCTAGGAATGCAGCATGAACATAGCAAAGTCCTCTATGTCAAGGGGCTCAGAGTCTCTAAAGGAAGACTGCAGTAAGCAAGCACACTCATGTCTAGCCCTTTGAGAAATAACAGATATTACAAACAACGATACTTTCAGATTAAGGCAAGGAGATGGTATTTTATTAGACTTCTGAAGAGATAAGGGTGAAGATCCCAAACCATATTTATATATGGACAAACCAAACACTGGCTTAGGATCAGCAATGAAAGTCCCCATCTTCCACTCCCACGTAGCAGGACAATAAATGTCAGTTATATTTGAAGGCTTAGTAATGAGTATCCTTCTTAAAGTTCAAAAATTCAGAATCTCAAGGTTGCCCCTTCTCTTTGTAGTTTACTAAATTTCTGTCCAAATGTTACTCAAATTCTGACAGGGACTACTTCATTGGGGATTTGATGATTCCTCCTTTTTATATACTTTCCTACATACCTATTTGGCTGTTTTCAAGCAAGGGGCAAGGAAAGTCTTTGTATCCAATGATTGTAATTTTACTTCACAGTTGAAATCTCCCAGATGTCTACTCTGTTTCCTGCTATCCTGAGAAACTGTAAATGCATCTGTTTGCTGAATTAATGTGTTACATCTCATTTTTCTTTCCATGAGAGCCTCTGTATTTAAGAGCTTTTCTATTTTCAATTGTCAGCACCCCTAAATGTTAGCACTGATTATTTGACATTGCTATCACATCTATCTCAGTGCAAAGTATGCCATTCAGTTTACCACAGCAGAACTTCTGTGGAAAGAACCATAATCAAACAGTGCGTGCACTCAAACCAGGGGGAAAGATGAGCCATTCTTTCTAAAATTCTTTAGAAGAACCAGCTGTTTTTATCATTTTTTTTCCCTGTAAGCATATGTGAGCCATTATGCAACAGAAAGTACAGAAACATATAAGATCAAAGTTCAAATCTTCAACTAGTACCAATAAAAAAAAAAAAAAAAAAAAAAAAAAAAAAAACAAAAAAAAACAAAGACAGAAGATGAGGTAAGCCAAAGAAATCTCATGGCCCCAAGGGAGCTAATGAACTAAACTGTAGTCAATACCTACTTTCCCAAAATAACTGCTATAAAACAAAGATCAAACTCAGTTACAGAACTGCTCTTCCAGTTTAAGTTCAATACTTCATTCTTAATCAATCCTTTATCCTTACAGTTTTCATGACGATGATTTGGGAGCAATCATGGCTTCTTCTCATGCTTTGCTTGAGACCTCAGAGCTTATACCTTTGCTTAAAAAGCTTCATCCCACACTCATGTAGCCAGAGATGAGGACAACAGTGGACAAGGAAGAGAAATGATGCACAGGATTGAAATGAAATGAAAAATGAAAAAAAAAAAGCAAGCAAGCAAATAAAAGACTAATTTCTTAAAAGCCACACACATCTTCTCTCTGGAAATAGGAGTTTGATGTCCTGGGAAACTGTAGTATCATCTGTCTTCTGTAGAGGATAGAAAATGAATCTTCCTTTGAGGACAAATACACACTGCCTGATCCACCCACCCAGGGCTCTGAAGAGGCTAGAGAATAGTCTGGAGGCTGTAGAGGTAGTCTCTTGGTGAATAACTACCCCTTTGTTCTTTTACTGGAAAGATTAAATATTGGAATAATCTAGCTTTTAAAAAAATCAATGACTACTGTAAAAAGCATAAAACAAAGCCTTCACATTAATCAGAAGTGCAGCCCATATAACCAAGACTGTTGAGAACCACACTAGCCTCACGTTCGGGGGGCCAAAAAATGTCTCGGCCCGAGCAAAATGTTGAAACCTGGGCTGCCCCGCGTTTGGGGCGGCCACTCTATCCAGGCCCAAGCTGCTGCTCCAGTCCTTGGGTTGGGTCAGGGTTCAGCAAGAGAGAAAGAGTGAGGTCAGACTCGAAGAATGGAGACCAGACAGTGTGTTTCAATCCCGTTTATTCTTCAGTCTCTTCTTAGTCTAAGTCCTAAGTCTTGAGTTCCTAGTCCCTTGTTCCTAGTCCCTAGTGCCTCCAAGTTCCAAGTTACTTCTTCCAAGTTCTCTTCCAAGTGTCCTGCTACCTGTCTTCTCTCTGCTGTGTCTGGTTCTCTCTCTATAGTCTGATTCTCTGATCTCAGTCTGATTCTCTCCGTCTGTCTCTGCCTTTTATATGTCTCACTTCTAAGCCACGCCTCTAAGTTACACCTTTAATCATGCCCTTAGGTTTTGTCTCTAGATCTGAGCTCTACACTTCTAAGTCTCTCTTAAGTCACACACCTTTAATCTCACACACCTTTAATCTCACGCACCTTTAATCTCAAGGTATCTAAACCAAGATTATCGGAGTGTGCTCAGCTGTTGTAGGCTATTGTAATTTAAATCTCATGTCAGGGTATATGGCTCAAGATGGCTGCAAAGCTGATAGCCGCTTTCTGCTAAAAGTCAGCCCCCAACACAAGACAACAGTAAAAGTTATCTTATAAAACCAACGTTCATACTTCTTCTGTTTTTGTTTTCTATTTGACCTTGCAGTTCATACTGACTAGTTTTATGTCAACTCAACACAAACTAGAATCATCAAAGAAGGAGAAAATACCTTCATCAGATCTGTCTGGAAGGCATTCTCTTGATTAGAGATCAATGGAGGAGAAACCAGCCCACTGTGGGTAGTCCTGGGTTCTAGAGGAGGGGGAAGGAGGGAGCAGGATCAGGTGTGGGAGGAGATGGGGAGAAGTACAGAGGATCAAGAAATTGAACAGAGGTATATAGCAGTATGGAATAGGGAACTGAGGATAGACAATAGAAAGTCCCAAATGCCAGAGAAGCAAGAGGTTTACAGGATGCAATGGGGATGACATTAGTTGAAATACCCAACAAAGGGGAGATCGAACCTGTAGAGACAAATATTCACTGGATAGGCATGGCCCTTGGTTGAAGGATGGGGCCATCCACCCATCTCAAAAGTTTTAACCCAGAATTGTTCCTGTCTAAAGGAAATGCAGGGACAAAGAGTGGAGCAGAGACTGAAGGAATGGCCATCCAGAGACTGCCCCACCTAGGGATCCATCCCATCTGCAGACACCAAACCCAGACACTATTGCTGATGCCAAGAAGTCCTTGCTGACAGGAGGCTGGTATTGCCATCTCCTAAGAGGATCTCCCAGAACCTGACCAACATAGATGCAGATGTTCGCAGCCTACCATCAGACTGAGCACGGAGACCCCAATGGAAGAGTTTGAGGAAGGACTGAAGGAAATGAAGGGGATTGTAATCCAATAGAAAGAACAACAATATCAACTAACGGGAACCCCCAGAGCTCCCAGGAACCACCAACCAAAGAGTACACATGGAGGAACCCATGGCTCCAGCTGCATATGTAGCAGATTGTCTTATTTAGCATCAATGAGAGGGGAGGCCCTTGATTCTGTGGAGGCTCAATGCCCTAGTGGAGGGAGATACTGGGTCATAAGGCAGGAATGCGTGGGTGGATGGGGGAGCATCCTCATAGAGGGAGGGGAAGAGGGATGGGATAGTGGGTTTGCAGAGGGGAAACCAGGAAAGAGGATGGCATTTGAAGTGTAAATAAATAAAATAACTGAAAAAAAAAAGCTGGTTGAGCAAGCTATGGTACACAAGCCAGTCAGCAGCATCCCTCCATGGCCTCTGCATCAGCTCTGCCCTCCAGGTTCCAGCCCTGTGTGTGTTCCTGCCTTTACTGCTTGTAACTGTTATATGGAACTGTGAGGGAAATTAACTCTTTCCTCCCCAAGTTGCTTTTGGTCATGCTGTTTCATCACAGCAATAGAAACACTAAATAAGACCCACTTACATATAACTTTTAAATTTTTTCCATCTTTGATTTACTATGTGAGATGGAATGTTAATGATATGCTAGGAAGAAATGAGTCACTGAGACAACTTGTCATGTTCTGAACTTTGTAGAGGGGTAAGGCACAACCCTGAAGTGAATATCTTAGGCAGAAGACAGAGGGCCTGGTGGCCAAAGGAAAAATACGAATATGTAGCACACAGTGAATAGTTTTGCTTAGGAACAGTGTATATGTGGCCAATGCTCGGGAGTGGTGACAAGGACACAGGCTGAGGCAGACGCCAACATCCTCAGAGATGACAGCTACTTCTGAATGTTGCTGTCTTCCTTCTCTATGTGTTTCCACTTTTGAGGAACATGTAATATAATTCAACACTAGTGTTCACTGACAGACCTAGAAATTGTCTCCTGACACAGAGTGAGTTTATATGTTGAAGGTTTTAGATTGGACTTTAGAAGAAATATAGATTCTTTTCTTTTCTTTCTTTTTCTTTTTGGGTTCTGGACAATAAGGTGGAAAGTATACATTTCATTTTTGAAGCAATGTAAATAGCTCTATAGTGGGATATGAAAGCCCTAACAATATGTATGTAGTGTTATAGTTAAATATAGATATATCTATAATCTTAGGTCTTCTTAGGATTATAGGTAACAAGATTATAGATAGATAAGGTAATAGACAAATAAGCTTTTTTTTGTTTTGGAAAAGCGACAACCAGAATCTTTGGCTCAAAATCCCAGGGACCACTTCTTCCCTTCTTCCTAGTGCTGAAATTGAAGGTTCAGAGCCCCTCAAACCACTGTCCTGTCATACTGACCACTCAGTTAGCATGTAAATGCCTACAATGAAAGTGTTACTGACTTAATTTGGAGTGTACTTCAACCACTTTGAGTATAGATAAGGACTGGGGAGTGAGGAGAAGCATTGTGTGGAATGGTAGACGATTGGATATTCATCCAAAGGAAGGGATGCCACGCTGACCCAAACCAGATGGAGCCATTATCATTTGGAAGTTGAACATTTGTTTGTTTTGTTTTGTTTGTTTTCCTAGCATGATAGAAAAAAAGTGCAGAAGAGAAAAGAAAAAAGAAATTAGGGAGGGATAAAGAGAGGCAGAAAGTAATTAAATCTGTCAAAGATTTCCAAAACTGTCGGTTTGCAGCCCAGAGAGCTGTGATAAATCCCTGGCACACAACTGCAGCAGAGGAAGTAGATGACATCCCAGCTGCCCTTAGACATAAGTGCTGAGGGTGTCATTGTGTCATGGAAACTCTCTGGAAGCCTACTATTGTAAGGATACTTAATCACACAGTGCATCTCCTGCCCACTTCACATGTTTTACAATCTTAAATTTAATACTCTAACTGGATTAATGGCAAAAATAAAAACTAGACCATTTAGTGAGGGTTATTTTTTCCATTCCTACAGAGTTAATTGAAAAAGGGGCCCATCTTCAGCTCTCCTCAGGCAGAAAACACATGGGACACATTTACAAGCTCCTCATTGAAAGCCACTAGTGAATTAAAGAGACCCAGTCACTCCAGCCTGGCCCAGAACATTTACAAGTTTCATTTTTATTAGCTTTGTAGCAATTAAAATAATGGACTAATATAACTTGGCTAGAAGACTTAGTTTATATTATTTTAGGCAAAAAGTATTTAATCTGGTTTCTTGTTTTCATTTTGCATTTCTATTATTCCTTTATTTTACATGCAAAACACATGAATCCTTCACCAGACTTAGTGCTTCTTATGGACAAGTATTATAACTCATGGGAAGATGAATCATTTCTATCAGTAGGCGTGCTTCAAGAAACTGTGGCTTATTCATATGGAAAAGACAATGTATCATGTGAAAGAATGAGGCTGCTCTATTGGTACTGCTGTGAAAAAGATATTTAAAAGCAAATTACTGAATATATACTATATTATATAATTTATTTTTTAAAAATTGTGTACATGTGGAAAGAGTCTCAGAAAACCTGGAATGACACATATACAGCAAAAGGATCGACTAGAAAATTTTGCAAAGGTATATTGCTTTATGGTATCCTATGAATTTAAAGGGCATATATTAATGATGCAACTAAAAGCTTAATATTTTTATAAAACATTATCTAAAAGAGATAAAAGATACTGATAGATATCTGAGACTTGGCTCAATGTTTTAGAGCATTCATCACTCTTACAGATGACTCAGGTTTGATTCCTAGTACCAAATGGTGGCACACAACACTCATAATTCTAGTTCCAGGTAATCTGATATCCATGGGCACCAGATGGGCATGTGACACACACACACACACACACACACACACACACACACATATATATATATATATATATATATATATATGTGTGTGTGTGTGTGTGTGTGCTATATATATATATATATATATATATATATGTGTGTGTGTGTGTGTGTGTGTGTGTAGACAGAATTCTAATACACTTAAAACACATCTAAATTTTTTAAGAAACCTGATATAGACAATATGAATGGTTGCATTCATTATCAATCTCATTTCAATGGTGATATTCCTATCACTCAGTATATTGACATGATCAGGTGGAATCTATCCTCTGAAGAATCATACTTCCTTGGGTTCTACTTATCACCTAGTAATTGTATTTTATAAAGTGTAATTTGCATGACAAGAATGTAAAGATTCCCAGTAAACATACTGTAAAAACTACCATAGTATTTTGAAGATGTAAATTTCTTTTCATAGTCTTAATAGTCCATGAAGGGTCCTGCACCCCCCGTCCGATCCTGTGTGGGCACCAGACTCCTTCTGAGACAACCTAGAGGGTCCACTGAATCCAGAGTGATAGAGGATCCTCTGAACCCAGAGCGGCAGAGGAACAACTGAACTCAGAGCAACAGACAACATATCCCGAGACATCCTAGAGGAACCACTGCACTCAGAGCAGTGGACGCCTTATCCTCAGACATCCTAGAGAAGACACTGCACCCAGAACAGCAGACACCTAGCTGGTCTGCTACCTTGGAGGCACCATATCCTGAGGCAACCTAGGGGTACCACTGTACTGAGTGCAGATGGAGAAGATCACAGAGACATCTGGACCCCGAGGAGATCAGACACAAGCAAGATAACTGGAAAGGCAGGCTTCAGTCAGAGACAGCAAGTACAGGCAGCACTAGAGTTAACCAGATAGCCAAAGGCAAGCACAAGAACATAAGCAACAGAATCCAAAGTTACATGGCATCATCAGAACCCAGTTCCCCCATCATAGCAAGCCCTGAACACCCCATCACACCAGAAAAGCAGGATTCAGAATTAAAATCACTTCTCATGATGATAATAGAGGACTTTAAGAAAGACATAACACTCTCAAAGAACTTAAGGAGAACACTGGTAGACAGATAAAAACCCTTAAAGAGGAAACACAAAAAATCCCTTAAGGAATTGAAAGAAAACAAAACCAAACAGGTGAAGGAATTAAACAAAACCATCCAAGATCTAAAAATGAAAGTAGAAAAAATAAAGAAATCACAAAGGGACACTACCCTGGATAAAAACCTAAAAAAAGGATCAGGAGTCATAGACACAAGTATCATCAAAAGAATACAAGAGATAGAAGAGAGAATCTCATGTGCAGAAGATACCATGGAAAACATTGACACAACTGTCAAAGAAAATGCAAAATACAAAAAGCTACTAACACAAAACATACAGTAAATCCAAGACAAAATGAGAAGGCCAAACCTTAGGATTATAGGTATAGATGAGGGGGAAAACTCCCAACTTAAAGGACCAGTGAACATGCTCAACAAAATTATAGAGGAAAACTTCCTTAATCTAAAGAAAGAGACGTCCATAAATATACAAGAAGCCTACAGAACTCCAAATAGTTTAGACCAGAAAAGAAATACTTCCCGCCAGATAATAATAAAAACATCAAATGTACAAAACAAGGAAAAAATACTAAAAGCAGTAAGGGAAAAAGTAAAGTAACATATAAAGGCAGACCATAAGAATTACACCAGACTTCTCACCAGAGACCATAAAAGTCAGAAGATCCTGGACCACTATCATACAGACCATAAGAGAACACAAATACCCAGCCCAGACTACTATACCCAGCCAAACTCTCAATCAATATTGATGGAGAAACCAAAATATTCCATGACAAATCCAAATTTACACAATATCTCACCACAAATTTAGCACTTCAAAGGATAATTGGTGGAAAACTCCAACACAAGGAGGGAAACTACAACCTAGAAAAAGCAAGAAAGTAATCTTCCAACAACCCTAAAAGAAGGTAGCTATACAAACATATCTCCACTGCCAATAACAAAAATAACAGGAAACAACATTCATTTTTCCTTAATATCTCTTAATATCAATGGACTCAATTCTCCAATAAAAAGACATAGACTATCAGACTGGATACATAAACAGGACCCAACATTTTGCTGCATACAGGAAACACACCTTTGTGAAAAAGACAGACACTACATCAGAGTAAAAGGATGGAAAACAATCTTCCAAGCAAATGGTCCCAAGAAACAAGCTGGTGTAGTAATTCTAATATCAAATAAAATCATTTTCAACCAAAAGTAATCAAAAAAGATAAAGAAGGACACTTCATATTCATGAAAGGGAAAATGTACCAAGAGGAACTCGCAATTCTGAACATCTATGCCCCAAATGCAAGGGCACCCACATACATAAAAAAAACTTTACCAAAGCTTAAAGCATACATTGCACCTTACACAATAATAGTGAGAGATTTCAACACTCCACTCTCAGCTATGGACAGATCATGGAAACAGAAACTAAACTGGGACACAATGAAACTAACAGAAGTTATGAACCAATTGGACTTAACGGACATCTATAGAACATTTCATTCTAAAACAAAAGAATATACCTTTTTCTCAGTATCTCATGGTACCTTCTCCAAAATAGACCATATAATTGGTCACAAAACAAGCCTCAACAGATACAAAAAGATTGAAATAATCCCTTGTACCCTATCAGGCCACCATGGACTAAGACTTGTCTTTGACATGGACAAAAACAATGGAAAGCCCACATACATTTGGAAACTGAATAGTGCTCTACTCAATGATAACATGGTCAAGGAAGAAATAAAGAAATTAAAGACTTTTTAAAATTTAATGAAAATGAGGACACATCATATCAAAACTTGTGGGACTCCCTGAAAGCAGTACTAAGAAGAAAAATCATAGCTCTAAGTGCCCACAAAAAGAAAATGGAAAGAGCATACATTAACAACTTGACAGCAAACCTGAAAGCGTTAGAACAAAAAGAAGCTAGTATACCCAAGAAGAGTAGACGGCAGGAAATAATCAAACTCAAAGCTGAAATCAACCAAGTTGAAACAGAAAGAACTATACAAAATATCAACAAAACCAGAAGGTGGTTCTTTGAGAAAATCAACAAGATAGACAAACCCTTAGCCAGACTAACCAAAGGGCACAGAGACAGTACTCAACTTAATAAAATCAGAACTGAAAGGGGAGACATAACAACAGAAACAGAGGAAATTAAAAATATCATCAGATCCTACTACAAAGGCCTATACTCAACAAAATTGGAAAATCTGGATGAAATGGACAATTTTCTAGACAGATACCAGGTATCAAAGTTAAACGAGGAGCAGATAAACCATCTAAACAGTGGCATAACTCCTAAAGAAATAGAAGCAGTCATTGAAAATCTCCCCACCAAAAAAAAGTCCAGGGCCAGATGGTTTTAGTGCAGAATTCTATCAGACCTTCAAAGAAGACCTAATACCAATTCTCATCAAACTATTCCACAGAATAAAAACAGAAGGAACAATAACCAATTGGTTCTATGAAGCTACAATTACACTTGTACCAAAGCTTACAAAGACCCAACAAAAAAAGAGAACTACAGACCAATCTCTCTTATGAATATTGATGAAAAAATACTCAATCAAATTCTCCCAAACTGAATCCAACAACACATCAGGGCAATCATCCATCATGATCAAGTAGGCTTTATCCCAGGAATGCATGGATGATTCAATATTCGGAAATCCATCAATATAATCCACTACATAAATAAACTCAAAGAAAAAAAAAACCACATGATCATCTCACTACATTCTGAGAACACATTTGACACAATTCAACATCCCTTCATGTTAAAAGTCTTGGAAAGATTAGGAATTCAAGGTCCATACCTAAACATAGTAAAAGCAATATACAGCAAGCCAGTAGCCAATATCAAACTAAACGGAGAGAAACTTGAAGCAATCCCACTAAGATCAGGGACCAGACAAGGCTGCCCACTCTCACCCTACCTATTCAATATAGTACTGGAAGTCCTAGCTAGAGCAATTAGACAACAAAAGGAAGTCAAAGGGATACAAATAGGAAAGGAAGAAGTCAAAATTTCACTATTTGCAGATGATATGATAGTATACTTAAGTGACCCTAAAATTTCCACCAGAGAACTCCTAAACCCGATAAACAACTTCAGTAAAGTGGCTGGATATAAAATCAACTCAAACAAATCAGTAGCCTTCCTATACTCAAAAGATAAACAGGCTGAGAAAGAAATTAGGGAAATGACACCCTTCACAATAGTGACAAACAATATAAAATATCTTGGAGTGAATCTAACCAAGCAAGTGAAAGATCTTAATTACTCAGCTATTAAAAATAATGAATTCAAGAAATCTTTAGGTAAATGGATGGATCTAGAAATTATCATCCTGAGTGAGTTAACCCAATCACAAAAGAACACACATGGTATTTACTCACTGTTACGCGGATGTTAGCCCAAAAGCTTGGAATAGCGAAGACTCAAACCACAGACCACATGAAGCTCATGAAGAAGGAAGATCAAGAGGGGATGCCTCAGTTCTACTTAGAACGAGAAACAAAAATACTCAAGGGAGCAAATATGGAAACAAAACATGGGACAGAAACTGAAGGAGGGGCCATCAGGAGACCATTCCACCTGGGTATCCATCCCATGTACAGTCACCTAAGATAGACACTGATGTAGATGGCTGGAAGTGCATGCTGTCAAGAACATGATATAGCTGTCTCCTTAGAGGTCTGCCAAAGACTACCACATTCAGAGGACGATGCTCACAGCTAACCACTGATATGATTAAGGGTTTCCCAATGGAGAACTTAGAGAGAAGACTGAAGGAGCAGAAAGGGTTTGTGACCCCAGGAGGAAACAATACCAAACAACCAGAGCCCCCCAGGGTTTAAAACACCAGCCTGGGAGCACATAGGGAGGGACCCATGACTTCAGCGGTATATGTAAGGGAGGATGGCCTTGTCCGGCATAGGTGGGAAAGGAGATACTTGGTCCCATGAAAAAACAAACGCAGAGGGTGGGGAGGGTGTAGTGGGGGCGGCGGGTAGGTGCGGGCACAGCCTCATAGAAGCATGAGGAGGGGGGATGGGATAGGAGGATTCTGGGTGGTGGGAGGAAGTGGGGTAAGGGGATAAAATCTGAAAGGTAAATAAAATACTCAATTTTTTAAAAATGAAAAAAAGGAAAAAAGAGAAAAAAGAGAGAAAAAAAGAAAAAAAAGAAAAATAGGAGATTTAATAACACAAAGGGAAGGAGTTAGAAATTTAGGAGGCAGTTTATGTTAATGGAAACAGCATCATACAAACTGGAAAATCACACCGTCATAGAAGCACAAGGAGGGGGATGGAATAGGGGGTCCCTGGATGGTGGGGGGAATGGGATAAGGGGATAAATTTGAAATGTAAACATTATAACCAATTTAAAAAAAAGGGTGGGAAAAGAAAAGTTGTTAGAACCAACACCGTTAAAAAAAAGTCAGCCCTCTAGGAAAAAAAAATTTTTTTTCTTGATACTAAAACTTGTTCTGAGAAACAATTTTTTCTTGATACTTTTCTTGAGAATTTTTTTCTTGATACTAAAACTTGTATATTGCAGAATACACAGCCTTGGTGTATCTACTCATTAAGCAAACTGAGCAGACCTGCCTAAACCTCAGATGTCCTGGAATTCCATCTGGATGCAGTGAAGACACAGCATCAGAGGCTTACTCTTCCCCCCACCCCTCTTTTAATATCTCAACGCCCATAATCAGCTTGAAGAAGTTAAAGAAGAGTCAGTGCCCCTATTCCCTGGGCTTGGGAACTAAGGTGGATAATATTGGGCTGTCTTTCCAGGAAAAAGTAGTGATATTGTTGGAACAGGGAAGATTAGCTAGGATTTATTTCATAGCCATAACCTATTGGTAGAAATCTGTATAATTATTATTAAGATGAAGTTATAATTTCTTAAATGGTACAAAATTTACTTTGATTTCAAATGTAAGGTTTTCATTGGTATGAGCCTCTTATTGATATAAAAGTGAGATGATACTCTCATGGGCATTGTGCCTGTATAACACATTTAGGAATACAAGGCTTAGGCCCAGTCCTTCTTTAACTTTTTTAACTGATTTGGGATGGTTAGCCTGTGAGTTAAGGGACTATAGCAAATTCATGGCTTTGAGTTTATTGTTAGGGTGTTTTCTGTATTTTATTTAGAAATAGTTGAGAGGAGTTAACAGACAACAGTCCAGGTTACCTACGTGGATAAGTGGTTTTTAAAATGTCAGAAGTCCATAGAATTGACGTTACAAACATTTCTATATTATTTTTCATTTTGATTAGAGACCTGTCTGCTCCTGACAGCTTCCTGTCTTGGATTCTAAGAAGAAATTGAGCATCCTTGGAGTTACTCCAGTTGTGGGGAGACAGCCACTAGGCAAGAATTTCCTCTTTCCATCTACAGACAAATTACTGTCCAGAAAAGTACACACTTGCAGAATAGTTGACTGATTATATCTGCCTAGACAGAGTAATCAGCGCTTAATAATTCTGCATCACTAAGGTCTGTCAGATGATTCTGGGCCAGAAGGCTGAAGATTTGATTCTCCAACGTTTTGTAGTATAGGAACTGTCCAGGTGTTCAGCGGTCTCTATAAGTTGGCTAAGTTTTAGAAGCTATGCTTAATGCTTCCCATAATTTCAGTTAACTCAATCATTCTGTATTTCTGATGGGGTTGAAGACCTATAATCTCATAGCCAATTTACTTTGAGAGAAAAGATCTGAGTGGATGGTTTTCAGCTAACATTCATTCTAAAGCCAAGAAAAAAGCCAGGTTCAAAACTAAGTGTTTTAGTTAGGAGAGATGACAGAGGTTCTGGTTAGTCAACAAAATGATGGACTGGGTATTAAGACTATCTTGTACCTCACTGATACAAATAGAAATAATTATGCTCTAACTGTATTTTGAGTGAAAAGTTTTATTTTAACAGGAAGGGTGATATGTAGGAGGAGCTAAGGGGGAAGGAGTACCGAGAGAAAGAGATGGAGTAAGAAGAGGAGAAGATGAAGGAGAGGAGAAGCTAGGTGTTGAAAGAGAGAAAGAGAGAGAAAGAGGGGGGGGCATGGAGGCAGATGTTCACGTGTCTTCACCAGTCAAAGATAGTTTATATATCTAGGTTGGGTATTGGGTTACACTTTGGATCGAGCATTACCAAACTTATAAAGCCTTTGATTAACATTTTTAAGAAATTGTATAAAAGCAAAAAGGAAAAGGAGACATGGGATAAGGGCTTTCTAGGGAGGGGAAATGGGGAAAGGGGATGGCATCTGAAATGTAAATAAAATATCCAATAAAAAAATTTTAAAAAACAAACATTAAAAAAAAAAAAAAACAGTCCATGAAGGGTATTTCCAACCCTTTCCAGTTATTTTCTTTGTTTTTCACTATGTACCATACCGGCCTCAAAGTCATAATGTTCTTACCTTAGTCTGCAAGTGTGTCTTGTCATGCTCAGCTACTTGGCCAGATTTTTTATTCTGTTTTATTTTGGAATTAATCTGAAGCCATCTTACATAAAGTGGGCATAGACACATACTCTATCACTGAGATACATCCTCAGTATTCTATTTTTATTTTATTTTGAGGCAACATCTCAACTAAGTCATCCAGGCTAGTCTTGATTTGTATTATTTGTCACCCTCAAAATGGACTCTAAATAGAAGTTAATATTTTATAATCCTCAGAGATTAAAAATCAAGATTGACCCCTATAAAGTGAATGAAATTTCATAATAACCTCAGGAGCAATTCTGAGAAATACAATATAAGTATATAAAGATTGTGAAGGAATGCAATGTTGATATTTATTTCTGGTTGCATGCTTTCAAAAAGAAGACTTTTAGAGAGAACTGGTGAATCCTACTCCCTGTAAATTAGGTCAAGAAAAGAAAAGCAATATGCCGACTTACAAAAAAAAAATCCCAATCTAGATGTACATGAAAATAAAGATGCCAAAATTTAAATATGGTTTAAAATATGCAACAAGAATAGATGTCTCACTACATAAGAGGACTTCCTGTGCAAGTGTAAGGACTTGAGGACTTGAGATTAAATCTCAATCCCAACTGAGCTTTTAATTTTTAATAAAAAGTCTGCTATGGTGCACCACCTATAACTGCATTATTGAAACAGATATGTGGATCCTGAAAACTGCAGGGTCAGCCTAGCCAAAATGGCAAGTTTCCAGTTCAGTGTGAGTTTTTCTTTGAAGATAATAAATTGTCAAGTGAGAGTGGAAACATTAACACACATACACACACACACACACACACTCACACACACACACACTCACACATGGGGTGGAGGGAGAGAGAGAGGGGGGAGAGAGAGACAGAGACAGAGAGAAAGACAGACAGAGAGAGAGAACAAGCAAGAGAAACAATGAAGCAGAACAAAGCACGTAAAGATGCCTCAACTTTTCTTAATTTAACTGAAGTGTTCCTTCTTTGGCTGTTTGTGTAGCTTTTAACAACTCTACCCTGTTTAGTTCCAATAAAGGTAGGAATGGTTGAATGGGAAGAACGATGTTCTCGACAATGAAGGTTGCATAAAAACATATCCATGTGTTTTAGCTACCATTCTATTGCTGTGAATAGACACTATGACTAAATCAACTTATAAAAGAAAGAATTTAATTGAAGACCTTCAAACACTTTCAAAGGTTGAGTCCATGGACATCATGGTAAAGAGCATGGCAGCAGGCAGGCAAGATGGCACTGAAGCAGTAGCTAAGAGTTTACATCTGGATCCTCGGCAAGCAGGCAAAGGGAGAGAGGGACTGAGCTGGGGTGGGCTTTGAGGTGACATACTTCCACTAACAAGGCCACACCTCCTGACTCACGTGTTGTTTGAAAATGGAAAGTTTGCCAAGTCTCTAAATTTATTCCTTATCATTAATTTATCATTAGAGAAGTAAGATATCAATATATAAAGATTACCAGTGAATACAAATGTCACATTTACTCATATTCATACTTTCAAAAGAGCAATGTTTTGGAGACACATTACAAATAAAGAAGATCAGGGAGCCAGGCAGTAGTGGCACAAGTGCCAGGATGGTGACACACATCTTTAATCCAGCACTTGGGAGGCAGAGGCAGGTAGACCTGAATTCAAAGCCAGCCTGATCTACAGAGTGAGCTATAGAACAACCAGGGCTCTACAGAGAAACCCTGTCTTGAAAAGCCAAAAAACAAAACAAAACAAAAACAAAACAAACAGCAACAACAACAACAACAAAAACTTTTACCCAATCTATTTATTTAGATATTGAATTAAATTAAGTATGGGGCCAGAAACATTTGGATTAAATTTCCCTATAATCTTTTCCCAAAAAACATAGTTGTTTAAATTACGAGAAAAATTTTATCAAAATGATTTTCAGATGGAGTTGTATTTCCATTTTCAAGCACTGATAAATTTATATGAAATACATACTGCATATTAGTTTCAGAAAAAAAAAGTATGAATAGACCCAAAGTGCTATATTTCTTAAAGAATAGGACAACCCCTGTTCATCAGCTTGGAAACAACGTGGAAACACTGAAATATATGAGCCTATGGGAACAATTCTTATTCAAATCATCACACCATGCATGTTGCTTCTCCAGTATCTCTGCATTTGTGAGATACATATCACTGTATCATAAGTGCATCAAAAATCAGAGTTTATCATCTCAGGTGAAGGTGGTTTCATCAAAGATTCAAGACAGCAAAGGATCAGCATACACACACACGCGCGTGCGCACACACACACACACACACTCGCATGCACGCACACACATGTGTTTTTGCAAATAATTTCTGGGTTAGTTATTAATCACTTTATCATCTATTTAAAGTAAAATAGATGGGGCTGGATAGATGGTTCAAGGTTAAGACCACTGACTTCTTTTCCAGAGGTTTTGAGTTCAATTCCCAGCAACCACATGGTGGCTCACAACTATCTGTAATGGGATCTGGATTTGGATTTTGTATCTGAAGACAAAATCCTCTTCTTTTGTATCTGAAGACAATAAGAGTGTACACACAAAAATTAAGTAAATAAATAAATCTTTAAAGTAAAAAAAGTTTTAAAAAATTTACTTAATTAATAAAAACATACTTTGAAAAGTTAATTAGTGTGAGATATAGTTATCATTGCTTATTTATTTACTAAGTGCATTACATTAATGAATAGACTAACACCTTATTGTTATTGGTGTTCATTGACTAACATGGAATTACATATTGCTTTAAACCTAAGAATTAAGCCTCTTCCATTTTTCTTTTCATTCTACTACATAAATTCCTTTAAAGATATAACTTCTCTTTGTAAAATAGTGTTTTACTGATACAGAAGAAAATAATTTGTACAAAGATAATACATTTTACTTTAAGGGCTTTATAAAATAGAAAATTACTTGGAAAGTTATAGTTTGATATTTATTAAACCTTAAATTTTCAAGAGGAATCTTTGAACTGTTTTCTTTCATAAATATCTCAGAAAAAATTTCAGCAACATTTGTTGGTGAGGACGTGGAGAAAGAGGAACACTCTTCGCTTGCTGGTGGGACTGCAAACTGGTACAACCACTCTGGAAATCAAACTGGAAGTTCCTCAGAAAATTGGAAATAGATCCACCTAAAAACCCAGCAATACTGCTCTTGGAAATATAACCAAAAGATGCTCCACCATGCCACAGGGGCACGTGTTTCACTATGTTCATAGCGGGTTTGTTTTGATAGCCAGAAGCTGAAAACAACTCAGATGTCCCACAACAGAAGAACAGATACAGAAAATGTGGTTCATGTACACAATGGAATGCTACTCAGTTACTAAGAATGAGGACATCCTAAGCTTTGCAGGCAAATGGATGGAACTAGAAAATATTATCCTGAGTGAGGTAACTCAGACCCAAAAGAACATGCATGGTATGCACCCACTAATAAATGGATATTCGCCAAAAAATTAAAAAATAAAAGGTACAGAATACCCAGAAACAGTCCACAGAACTCAAAAAGGTCAATAAGCAGAAGGGCCCAAGTGAGGATGCCTCAGTTCCACTTGGGAGGGAGAAGAAAGCAATCCCAAGGGGGGAGGGAGGGACCTGGGAGAGATAGTGGATAGGGAGGGGGGAAGAGATGAACTTTATCTGGTATTGGGTGAGAGAAAAGGACTGAAGCCCTGAGAGCCAGCAGAAAAATGGAAAGAGGCAACCTCAGGAGGTAGGAGGTTCGGGGAACCCTACAGAATGCACCAGAGACCTGGGAGGTGAGAGACTCTCTGGATTCAAAGGGAGGGACCGTAGATGAAATGCCTGACAGTGGGGAGAGGGATTTTATAGAGCCCACCTCCAGCAGGAAGACAGGGCATCGAGTGAGGGAGGAGGTTGCCACCCACAGTCAAAACTCTGATGCATAATTGTTCCTGTTTGAAAGAACTGCAGGGATGGAAACGGGGAGGAGCCTGAGGAAAAGAAGGTCCAGCGACAGGCCAAAAGTGGGATCCAGCTCAAGGAGAGGTCCCAAGGCCTGACACTCTTACTGAGGCTATGGAGCGCTCACAGAAGGGACCTATCATGACTGCCCTCCAGAATACCCAACAAGCAGCTGAAAGAGTCAGATGCAGGTATTTGCACCAACCAATGGACAGAAGCTGCTGAAGCCCAGGGTTAAATTAGGGAAAAGCTGAAAGAAGCTGAGGAGGCAGATGACCCTGTAAGAGGACCAGCAGTCTCAAATAACCTGGACCCTCAAGATCTCTCAAACACTGGCCTTCCTTCCTCCGTCAAACTTGAGGCATTCATTGGCTCTTGCTCTGTAAATTATTATCTGAGTCAAAAGCCTAGGTGCCCAATTCTGCTAGAACAGTCTAACTCTGTGTGCTTTTATGTATGACAGGAGCTATGTTAGGCTGAGTTTTAACCTAGGGGACAATGCCAGGTATGGCACACATACCCTGAGGGCTCACAGGGCCTAAGTAGTTTTAACTTTTGAAGAAAATAGAAAAAAATAAAATGTGTAGAGTTCTTGAGGAGTAATCGAGTGGATAGATTATACACTAAAATAAGCGAATGATCAAAGAGTTTCCCAGAGAACTCTCCAAGAACACAGACAACTACAATGGCAGAGAGGTTATACATTCCAGAATAAAGAGGGCAGAACATAAAATCTCATGGTAAACTAAAGATAAGGAATGGAATGGAGTTAGAAACTTGCTATATTACTCAAGCAATATCTGAGTCAATTAAATCATAAATTATTTTCAAAGTGTGAGCTACTCACTGAAAATGAATAATGGAAATGCTTTCATGAGATTGCATACAACTTGTTAATTCAGTTTACTGAAGCATTCAATGTCAGTAAAATGTGGTGATTTTACATCAAAACTGACTTTATTGTTTTATACATTCTTAAAACTGGACATTTTCTTTTTTACATGTAATTATTTAAAGTATAAAACATTTGGAAAAGCAATATTCTAACAAGCCATTCTGTGTCATTCATGAAATAATCAAGTGTAATTATGTCTGTATTCCAGCAACCTTTGCTTATTCAGAGGGACAAATTCTGGGAATTTGATTCCCCAAAGACTTAATTTTTTCCTTTTCTTTTTTATTTATTTTCTGTGATGTATTATAACCTGACTCCCATTTCCCCTTTCTTCCCTTCTCCAAGTCTCTTCTCCCCACCTTCCTTTTCCCCTGGATCCATTTCCCCCTTCACGTCTCCTCAGAAAAGAATAGGCCTTCCAGAGACATCAAATTACATTAAGCTACAATAAGCCCAGGCACACTTTCTCACAGCAAGGCCAGTGAAGCAACTCAGTAAGAAGCAAAAGGACCTAAAGAGAGATTCACGAGTTAGAAAAGGCCCTGCTCCCATGTTAGGAGTCCCAAAAGAACACCATGGTACACAACAGTAACATATGTAGAGGACCTAGGTCAGACCCATACAAGTTCCCCGATCTCTGTGAACCCATTTGAGTCCCAGACAGTTGATTCCATGGGGTCATATTTTGTGGTGTTCTTGATCTCTCTGTCACCTCAAATCCTTCCTCTGCCTCCTTCTCAGGACTCCCCAAGCTTTGCCTAATATTTAGCTGTGGGACTCTGAATCTGTTTCCATCAGTTGCTGAATGAAGTCCTCTCTGATGACTTATGCTAGGCATAGGATGCCATCCTGCCGGCATGACTAACTATCGGTCAGAGGCTTTGTATCTGGGTTGGTGCTATACTCCCTCTACTACAGGCCTTGCCTGGATACAGACAATGGCCAGTCTAGGCTCTGTGTCCCATTGCTGGGAGTCTTAGTTAGAGTCGTCTTTTAGATTCTGGTAGTTTTGACGACATTCCATCATCCTGAAGTGCTTCCCCCAATTCCAATAATGTCTCTCAGTAATTTTTCCCTCCATTTCCTCAACCTAATCCCTCCTGTTCCCTACCCAACAGCCCCCCATTTTACCCATGAAATTTATTCTGTTTCTCCTTCCCAGGAAGATCTTCGCTAAGTTCTCCT